>NC_046237.1:2201016-2363165 GCF_009819885.2 Catharus ustulatus | reverse complement strand
ATTCTCTTTTCTTTGAGGTGTCCATTCCAAAATTCTGTAATCTTTAAATATCCATTCCAACATTCTTTTCTCCTTAAAGTATCCATTCCAAAATTCTGGGGTTTCTTTATTATATCCGTTCCAAAATTCTGTAATCCTTAAAGTATCAATTCCAAATTCTGTAATCATTAAGGTATCCATTCCAAAATTCTGTAATCTTTAAATACCCATTCCAAAATTCTCTTTTATTTAAGGTATCCATTCCAAAATTCTGTAATCTTTAAATATCCATTCCAAAATTCTGTTTTCTAAATCTTCTGAAGTGTTTTTTAGAGAAAAAAAAAAAAAAAAAACCACTTTTGCACTCTAAAGATGCAACGGGAGGAGGTTTAGAAAGAAAACATTCTGGAATTGAGGGTTTGTGGCTGTTCTGTTTGAATTACCCCAATGTTTGGGGAGCCCAGCAGACACATTTGTGTTTAAAAAGTCATTTTTTAACCTTTTGGGTTATTGCAGCTCTGCTGGTTAACAACCTGCCCGCAGCCATGGCACACCAGAGAGCTCATTTGGCTTCAGAAAGAATTCCAGAATTCCATTTCCCTGCCTCTCACGCAGCCCCTTGGCCCCAGCAGTGAATTCTCTCGGGCAAGTCTTGGTCTTGCTCAATTTAAAATATCCAACAAATCAAGTGGTGCCATTTGGATTGTCACTGCCTTCCTGAAATCCCTGAGCACCTGGGGAGGGAGCTCCAGTTCTTGTTAGCTGCAATTTCCCCTCATTTTTACATTATTGATTCCCTGGCTGGGGAATAACCTGGGAGCTGATCCCGAGCAGGGTGATGGATCAGCCTGGGGCATTGCAGGAATTCTGTTTTCATAGCTGCCCTTCTCCACCATGATTTGCATTTGTTTTGATGGTGATCTGCAGGTTTGCACTGGCTGGGGGCTTTAAAATCAGATTCTGAGCTGAACAACAGCGAAGAAATTGCCAGAAAAATTCATCAACAAGTGGAGTCAGAGAGGAGGTGAAAACTCAGCCCCAGCTGAGAGTCAGGGACCCACAGATCTCCAATTCTGGCTGTAAAACCCAAATAAATCAGGAATTTCTCTGCCCCAGCCTTCAGAGGAGCCCTGTGCCCTCCTCCAGGGCTGGTCTGAGATTCTCAAATTAATCAGGAATTTCTCTCCCCCAGCCCTGTGCCCTCCTCCAGGGCTGGTCTGAGATTCCCACTCCAGCTGAGGGCTCCTGAGCCACTCATTAAAAATGAAACCTAAGGAAGGGTTTGATTTCATTGCTGGTGCTGTTAAATCTCCATCAAACCCACGTTTGTACACAGGTTTGTAATTCAGGAATGTGGGGGTAGAAGGGAAACAATCTGATCAGGTGGCACCCAGATATTTGGGGATGTTTGAATTCCTCAGTGCCCTGGATCTATTCAGGGTTACACATCCTTTGTTCTGGGGAAAAAAATCTTAAAAAAATCAGGAGCTATTTGGAAATTAAATCCTTCATCCCCTTTATTTCCAAATCAAGTCTAAAAATCTCTCCTGCAAGGTTTGTGATGATTCAGAATCCCAGGATATCCAACAAATTCCGGTAATGCACCAGTGGCTTAATCCCAGAGCTGTAGAAAGTTTTTTAAATGCCAAAATAATCTATTTAGAGAGCAATCTTGTACGAAATATGAACTTGAGGGTTCACCAAGGAAGCCAACTGCAGATTCCAGAGGAGTTTGGGCAATTCCCTGGGAAGATGGGGAGCTCTTCCTCGCCAAAATTCCCAATAAACCATCCTGTGGTGGCCCTGCCTTCTGCAAATCCCTTGGCTGTACACAGATTATTTCACACCAAACCAAAGCTGAGCAGCAAAGGATGGTAAAGCTGGCAACACCTGAGCTCATTAAAGATTACCAAGATAAAAAACCAAAACTAAAATCCAGCAGATCCCAGTGCTCCATTCCCAGTTCCACTGCAGGTGCAGTCCTGATCATTGTGCTGATCACCAGTGTCAGGTCAGGAATTAATTGGAATTTATTCATTTTAGCAATAATTGTCATTTTGATGACATCTTGGAACACCTGGCTCACCAAATTCAACCTCTCCAGCCTCATTCTCGAGGGTTAAATGAACATTTGCCAGGCTCTGCCTGGGGTGGGTTTCAGGAGCAGGAATTGCCTGGACACGGAGCAGAGGGTCCTGGAAGGGTCAGGGATCATTGCTGGTGCTGCAATAAATCTGAGAATTGCTCAGTGATGGCAACCAGGACTCCACAACCAGCTCAGGGCTCGTTCCTGCTCTTTTTTTGTTTAATAAAACAGCACAGGCAGGATCAGAGGGATGCACAAACCCTTGGTGAGGAGCAGGGGGAATCAAAAAATCTGAATTCAGGCTGTTTTTTTACCAACAGGAGGCTCTGAGGACACAGCTCAAAGATTTTTCTGTCCCTGTCCTTTTGGTGAGCAAATTCCCAAGTGCTGGAGCACATTTCATCCCAATCTCGGTGACAGCCCAAGCCCAGCCCTTCCTGCAGGAAATTTGTTTCATAAATAACTTCAGAGCATAAGGACATTACAATCATTGGTGTTTACATGAAAAGTAATTGAATATCAATCAAAACACACTGGCAACCTCCTGACAGCTCCAGTTCTGCTGTAATTCATGGAATTAATCAAGGCTTGACACTGGGAGATGTTATTGCAAAGGCTGAGGAAGGAGCAGGAAATTACAAAGTTAAAAAAAAAAAACAGAAACCAGATACTTTTTTTTTTTCTTTACTTCATTGTATGTGAAACTTTCCAGTGGAGGAGAATAAAGCCATGAAAATGCTGCCGTAGTTCAGACTCAGCTAATTTACATTTCAGCTCAAAAAAAATCTGCTAAAATTTTGGTGAAGGGGTTGCATCAGGCATGTCTTGCCTAAAATCACAACAAAAATGACATTATTGCACATCCTTGGAGCACACCTGCATTGCCTCCTCTGATTCTCAGGGTAAAACAGGCTGGAAATTGAAGAAAAAGAGAAAAGCAGAGGGGCAGCAGGGCTGGGGAAGGTGAGAGGCAGAGAGGGCACAGAGGGGTTTGCAGGAATTCCTTCCCATCTCCAGCAGGGCAGGGCACTGATATTTAACATTAATCACATGTTCAGCAGCAATCCCTAAAAGCAGAAATGGCTTTTTTGTGCAGCACCAATAAAGCCAGGTCTCTTGGGAAAGAGGAGATAAAATGTTTTTGTTTGCCTAAAATATGAGCTGTGAAAATAAACAGCTGAAATGCCATTCAAACCAAACCCTGCTCTTCTCTTTGGATGGGATATTGAAGATTGCCCTGAGATCCCTGCCCAGCTCCCCCCACCCCACAGACACATTTGTGTTATTAGTCCATGCAGTGAGTCTCTTCCTGCCTTGTAATTAATTCTGTTACACATTTACACAATCTCCTCAGGGGAAAAGCTCCACTTCATATTTAAGAGGTGGATTTATGTGTGCTTATGTGGATGGACCCTCTGGAATAATTTATATTTTGTTGGGATGATTGCTCAGTCAAACACATCTGAGAGGCTTTTTGTGTTTTCCAGTGCAAGAACAACATCCACAAAGTGAGGGACACAGAAATAAACACAAAATAAAGTGGCACTCACTCCCTGGGAGCTCTGCCTCCAGTAGTGAAGGTTTCAGCCCTAAAACAGGAGTCAATCTGATCCATTATTTTAATCCACTTCCCAAATCTGGAGCAGGTTGTTGGTTTGTTTGGGCAGTGATGCTGCAGAGTGGGAGAGCTCCAGGACAGGGGCCCTTCCTTGGCTCTGCCCAGAGATAATTCCTGCAGAGACAATTCCTGCAGAGGTAATTCCTGCAGAGACAATTCCTGCAGAGGTAATTCCTGCAGAGGTAATTCCTGCAGAGGCAATTCCTGCAGAGGTAATTCCTGCAGAGACAATTCCTGCAGAGACAATTCCTGCAGAGGTAATTCCTGCAGAGGCAATTCCTGCAGAGGTAATTCCTGCAGAGGTAATTCCTGCAGAGGTAATTCCTGCAGAGATAATTCCTGCAGAGGTAATTCCTGCAGACTCCAGCCCCTTTCAGGGCACTCTGCAATCAGAGCAGCCTTCTCCTCTGGCTGCTGAACTCGCCTGCCCCTGCTCAGTGCTGCCTAAGGACTGGAACTAATACAGTTCAAGGGTGCATAATTCCCATTCATGTCAGAAAGGAGAGGATTTCTATGGAGATCAACATCCCCTGATTGCCTGGCTAATCACTGCCTTCCCCTCCACAGGCCAGGGAAAGAAATATTTTTTCCTGGGAGTGAATAAATTCAAATGTGGCAGCTGAAGTGAGAGAAGTTAATGGGGATTTCAGTGGGAGGAGTGAAAAATAAATCCTGAGCTCAAACCTGGGGGACAAGGCTCTGCCCTACCCAGAGAGGAGCAGGTTACCCTAAAACCAAACACACTGAAAGGAAAAAAGGGGAAATCCTGATGGGAATCTCCAAGAGCAGAGGTCTGGCTCAGCTCCCTCCTCCTGCAGCCTGGGGGTCCCAGAACCCTGGTGCAGAATGGAAGAGTCAGCATCTCCTGAGGGATTCAGGGAATTCCAGCATCTGCCACGATCCCTGCAGCTCACAGGAAAGGGAGAATGTCTGGGCAGGCAGTTCTGCAAACTGGGAAAATAAACCTGTGGGTATTGACAGGACAGTCTGGGCCTTTTTCTTCTGGTTAAGGATGGCACTGCCCTCCAAATTTGAATTTCCAGAAGCATTTGAATGGTTCCTAAATGGAAAGCAGGTGGAGAGTGGATGGTGAGAACTGTCCAACATAATCCCTGAACTGACCAGGCAGGTGAGAGCCTGGCCAGAGCCTGTCCAGTTACCAAACTCAGAATTAATTCTCATGTTAAACCCCACTGGCACAGATTTAAACACTTGTCTCACCTTGGTTAATCAGAATCAGAATCATCTGCTTTTATTGTTCTGTCCCAGCATCTTGTGGGTTTTTAAATTAAATTTTCATTTCCTGTTTACAACCACAACTCAACACCTATTTTAACCACAGCTTCATCCCCCTGCCAAGAGGAATGGCAGGAGCAGCTGATTTTAGGCACTCAGCAGTTTGCTGGCCCCAGAGCAGCAGCTCAGCACATCTTCTGCTGCACCTCATGGCTCCACTGCAGAGCAAAGTCAGGAATATTTGATGCAGCAGGCCCAGGTGTTATTAAATTATTGTCCCTCTGCAGATTTCCATGGCTTGCTTTGCTTTCCATCCTTGGGCTGAGTGTGCACATCCCAGGGCAGAAGTTGGTTCTGGCAGCACCAGTGTGTTATCAGACAGATTTTTATTTTTCTTCTCACATGTCCAGCTAAAAATGAATTGCAGGAATTTCACATCCCTGTCATCCCTGTTATGACACAGATTTTTATTTTTCTTCTCACATGTCCAGCTAAAAATCAATTGGAGGAATTTCACATCCCTGCCATGGCTTTGCTGTTTGATTCCCACATTTCTCCTGCCCACCTGGCAGCCCTTGCCAGGACAGGGAAAGCACTCTGGGCTCCAAAATAAATGGATATGTCATTAAAGCAACAATACAAGGCCCTTCCTTGCCTTTGTTAAGATGTGTGAAGCTCACAGCAGAATATAAAAGTAAATGACACAAGGTTAGGGAAAGTCAGCCCAGAAATCTGAGAGACAAAAGTCACTGACAGATTCTAAAATTCTAAAAAAAAGCCAAAAAAACAACCAACCAAAAGCATATTAATGAGCACAGCACAGGTAATTAAATCTGGTTTTTATGTGTTCTTTAACACATGATTTGTCCAGTAGGACCAGATCCTTCCCTGCTCTGTTTTGTGTGGTCCTTGTCTCATTTTTTCTGGAAATGGCAACACGATTTACTGTTTTGGTAAAATTTATAAGGTTTAATAAAAAGATAATAGGAGATACACATAAAGTAAAGGGTTAAAACAGCAAGTTGCCAAGAGCACAGGGCTGCTTTGGGAACACTCTTTTAAATACTTTTTGTAAAACATTAACTTGTTGCATATTTATAGTTTTTTATGTATAGTTTAATTAGTTTAACTTTTTTTGAGAACTATTCAGCATGGTTACTTTTGAGGTTTGTTTTTTTAGAGCATGCGTGGTTTTTGGTTTGTGGTTTTAATTTTTTTATTATTATTTTTTAATTTGGGTGGTGGTTTTGGCTTTTTGCAGTTGGTGAGTGTTGATAATTGTTGTGTAGGGTTTTTATTACACGTTTATGGGTTGTTATTTTAACTAAGTGGGTAGTTGAAGTATACTATTTTTTAAAAATTTGCTATTAGAAAAAAACTTATATTTATACAGAAAAGCTACTTTAATATTATACACATAGTATTTATTTTAATAGCTGCAAAAAGCCAACAATGTGTCATGCATTTACAACACTGAGCTCCTCCCACGGCCAGGATGCTCCGGGAATGCCCCGGGATGGGGCGGGGATGCTGGAAGGGGTCACAGGGCACAGACAAACCCCTGGGACACTTTTTGGGGTTTTCCTGCCCGAGTCCCATGGGCAGCACAAGGCTGGCATCCTGTGGCAGCCACCGGCATCGCAGCTGAGACACGAACACCCCCAGCCCTTCCTGCTATTCCCTATTCCCTTATTCCCTATTCTTTATTCCTTATTCCCTCACTTCCTTATTCCCTGTTCCCTATTCCCTGTTCCCTTATTTCCTGTTCCCTTATTCTCTGTTCTCTATTCCCTATTCCTTATTCCTTTATTCCCTTATTCTTTATTCCCTTATTCTCTTATTCCCTTATTCCCTATTCCCTTATTCCCCTATTCCCTTATTCCCCTATTCCCTTATTTCCTTATTCCCTATTCCTTACTCCCCATTCCCCATTCCCTATTTCCTTATTCCCTTATTCTTTATTCCCTTATTCTCTCATTCCCTTATTCCCTTATTCCTTATTCCCTATTCCTTATTCCCTATTCCCTTATCCCTTATTTCCTTATTCCCTATTCCTTATTTCCTATTTCTTTATCCCTTATTACCTTATTCCCTATTCCTTATTCCCCATTCCCTATTCCCTATTCCCTTATTCTTTATTCCCTTATTCCTGAATTCCCTATATCCTTATTCCTGAATTCCCTATATCCTTATTCCCTATTCCCTTATTCCCTATTCCTTATTCCCTATTCCCTTATTTCCTTATTCCCTAGATCCTGCAGCCACAAAACCTAAAATTCACCCCACCAGCAAGAAAAACATCATTTTAGTGATGGCTCAGAGCAGATGAGCCCCTCCCTCCTTTTACCTGCAAGTGTTTAAAAGTTGGGAAAACACTCGTGGGCAAACCAAGGTGTGCCAGCATCTGTGGAGCCAGCTCCAAACACAGGGAGCTCTTTCCACTGCCACAGAGCCATTCCCTCCAGGGGCACCAAATTCCCTCCTTCCCTCCAGGAGCAACAAATTCCTCCAGGAGCAGCAAACCCCCCCATCCCCTCAGCTTTCTGAGCCAGCAGTGATGCAGAGATCACTTTGCTGGTACCAAAAACCAAACCAAAGCAGCTCCTTGGTCCTGTGTCACCCACACCCAGGGATTCAAACCAAAGAGAATTCCAGGCTGCTTCCCCAGGCAGTTCCACTGGCAGGAATCATCTCAGAGCAGGTGGATTTACTGACCCTTCATTTAAAGGCCAAGGTTAGAGTGGATTTTTTTGTCTTCTTTGTAACTGGAGCGTTCAGCCACAGATAGCTGTGTTCCAGCAATCAGTGCATGAGTGAAAGGTGAATAAAAGCATTTCCTGACCTGTCATATCCACAGTAAAACAACAGCTGCCAGCTGGGGAGGGGATGCATTAGCAGAAAACCTGGAGGATAAAGATTTATTAGTCACAACATGCCCCTCAATCCCTTATTTGTGTGAGCAGCTCAGCTCTGGAATGAAAATAATCCTTATTTACAATAAATTAAGCTTATCTTTGCATTGTGGAGTACCTTCCACAGCGATGGCAGCTGGATTTTACTTCCTTCAGAAATAGATTTGCCTGCACCACTCTCAGGGTTTGGCTTCCCTCCCCTCCAGTTCTGTTCCTACAACTCCTGCATGTGGAAATCCAATATTTACCTTTTGTTGCTTTTAAATCAAAGCCCCAGACCACAATTCTGTCCTAGAAGAAAATCAGTTTGTGCTAATTGAATGACAAAAACACTGCACCACAAATTGTGTGGGATTTTTTTTTTATTTCCAATGTTTACAGAGATGGAAATAAATACAGAAAAGAGGAGATTCTTTTAAAAGAAATCAATCAAGTCTTCAAACAGGAAAAATTGTATCCAAGAGCTGCTTCAAACTGGCCACCATTCCAGAGATGAGGAACAGGGTAACAATAATGGAAATAACTGAAGATAAGCATTGCCACAAACCAGCAGTGTCAGGACCAGAACAGCCACACTACAGCAGGAATCTCACGTATTTACAACATTCCTATCTTACAAAATCAGTGTTTGGGGGTGATTTCTTCTCTGTCCAGATATAAAAGATACACCAGAGGGTTTGGTGGTTTGGTTTCTCTCCCCAACATCCACAAAAGAGTTTCTGCTTTTGGCAAAGTTTAAAAAATCCTTTGTATTGCAAGAACTTTCATCCAACCTGAACTTCTCTGTGTTTCCATCCTGGGTTGTCATCAGATTGGTCAGAGGACAAAGAGTTTGTGAAGTTCTTCTGCTTTTGTATCAATGCTCTGACCTGCAGGCTGGAAAAGTGTCGGTGCGATGGAGCTTCAGGGGGCTGGGAACATCTTCAGAGAGCCAGGAGGGAAACCAGAACAGGGCCAGTTAAACACAGGCACCCTCCCAGTGACCCACACACAGATTTATTCATTAATTACACCCAACCCTGCTTGATCTGCTGCTCCAGCTCAGAAATACCCACCCAGATTTGCTTTACCGCTTCCTCCAGAACAGAACCTTGTGCAGAGCAAATGAATATTTTTAACAAAGCTCTGACTTGCATTTAAAATGTAAAAATGCTCTTTTAGATCCTCTCCTCCCAGCCTAACAAGCCAGATATTTTCCTAAATACAAAACAAGCAGTTTGTACCTGTGCAGTCTGTTTATCTGTGCCAGCTGCACGCTGAATTTCTGATTTAATGAATCAGCTCTGTGGCAAGGCACAGGGCAGACTGTGCCACTCCTGCCATGCCCAGCCCCAGGGAACTGCTCTGACCAGGATGGAGCAGGGATGGAGCAGGGATGGAGCAGGGATGGAGCAGGGATGGGGAAGGGATGGAGCTGGGATGGAGCAGGGATGGAACAGGGATGGAGCAGGGATGGAGCAGGGATGGGGAAGGGATGGAGCTGGGATGGAGCAGGGATGGAGCTGGGATGGAGCTGGGATGGAGCAGGGATGGAGCTGGGATGGAGCAGGGATGGAGCTGGGATGGAGCAGGGATGGAGCTGGGATGGAGCAGGGATGGAGCAGGGATGGAGGAGGGATGGAGCAAGGATGGAGGAGGGATGGAGCAGGGATGGAGCAGGGATGGAGCAGGGATGGAACTTTCCATGGGCTGCCTGCCCCCTCTAGTGTTGGCAGAAAGAACCAGGAAAAAGATTTTTTTTTAAGCTTTTTTTTTTTTTTATGTTATGTTGGGGTTTTTAATTCTGAAAACAAGCCCAGCTCCTCTGAGGTCTGAGCACTCCTGTGAGTGCCACCCCCACGGAGCAGAGCAGTGTCCAGGCTCAGTGTCACCCCTCTGAGTGTCACCCCCCTGAGTGTCACCCTCATGGATCACAACAGTGTCCAGGCTGTGTCACCCCACATGAGTGCCATCCCCATGGAGCAGAGCAGTGTCCAGGCTGTGTCACACCTCCTAAGTGTCACCCCCTGAGTGTCACCCCGCCATGAGTGCCACCCCAATGGAGCAGAGCAGTGTCCAGGCTCAGTGTCACCCTGGCAGGTATAAGGCAGTGTCCCCTCTACTTGGCAGGTGTCACCCGTCACCTGGCAGTGTCCCCTCACCTGGCAGGTGCCAGGGCAGTGTCCCCTCACCTGGCAGTGTCCCCTCACCTGGCAGGCCCAGCAGCTGGCCCGTGCTGTGCTGCCTGGTGATGTGGTGCCAGTAGGCGCTGCGGGGCAGGGGCAGCACAGTGCCCAGGGACAGCGCCCGCTCGCTCCTCTTCAGCTGCAGCTGCAAGGACAGAACAGAGTCAGGGACCTGGGCAGGGACAGCTGGGCAGGGACAGCTGGGCAGGGACACCTGGGCAGGGCCAGCACGGCCACAGTGCCACTGCAGCCTCTGTAAATCACACTTAGGGCTATGCTGGCATGCTGGATCCCTGAAACCTGGCAGTTCTGAGCTTTCCGTGCTGTCTGACACAGAGAAGGCTCCAAATTTGAGTGATGGAGTTAAATCATGGGTGTGGAGTTAAACAGAAGTGTGTGATTTCACATGGTGAAGGGTTTGGGGTTTGTAGAATACAGTAATAGGTACAGGACACAATGAGGGATTTTGGGTGGTGTCTCTATCAATCTCTTTCCTTTTTCCTCATAATTTCAGGCAGTAATTTTTGGTTGGACAGTCAGTGCTGCACTGCAGTCACAGGAGTTTGGTTATTGGGTCAGAAGTATAAATAATATAGATGTTAATTCCCTATTGCACTCTCTAGCTTTAACAGACCTTGGAACCAGCTGCATTCAGCTCCATTTGCTCACTTTTAGCTGGGGCTGGAAGTGTTGCTGAACTTTCTGTACTTTAGGAAAGATTTAATAAACAACCAAGGCTAAACATGAGAAAATTCATCTCCTTCATGTTTTTAATCCTGGCTCTGAGTGAAGACAGAAGAAACTGCAGACAACCACTAATTAAAACACCCCCCATTACAGTGGGAATGGTGTTTGTGGAAAAGCTTTTTCAGAGGTTGTGCAGCTGCTGCCTGTTGAAATCTCCAGCTCTGCATCTGGTGAGTCCAAGGGCACTTGGAAAATGGAGATTTTCCATCATCTGGTAAAGATGTTATTCCAGAAATGTGAAGCAAAAAAACTCAAAATTGCCTGTAAACCTATTCACTGTCATGTCAGAACTAACCTCTGCTTTCTGAAAATGAAATTGTTCTCCCAACAGGTTCCTCCATCACTCCTGACCCTGCTGGGCTACAAACATTAGTGAAGTTATGCTGACCTAGCCTCAGTTAATTTTAATCTGCTTAATTTAGGCACTGTTCAGTACTCATCTCATCTATCCATCTGTCTGCACTGAAGATAAATTTAGATATTTTTGAACAAGAACTCCCTTCATTAACTAAAAGTAAAACCCAGCAAAGATGGTGTTAGATGATATTTTCCTGGGAAAGGACACCTGCTGCAGGTGAGCTCCTCTCAGGTTTCTGGAACAATCCAAGTGCCCAGCTCTTCCCAGGGAGCCTCAGTGATTCCTCCAAGACCATCCCTGGGGCACAGACACCCCTTAGTAAATGCAGAACCAAGCAGGAGCCAGGCTTTGCAAAGAGATTGGTGAGAAATGCGTCCAGACAAACCCATGGTGCTGATTAATCACAGGAAATTAATGAGACTGCACTGACAGGAGATTTTCTCTGTATCCATCCCCACTTATTGATAACTGAACAACACACACTGAGGATTGTGTGGGCTCTGCTTGGTTTTATCCTTGAACAGGGATTCCAGCTCTACAAATTGCCCTAAATGTTATAATCAAGCAGAAAAATAAAAAAAATAATAATAGTAAAGGAGGAGGAAGAGGAGGAGATGAAGGAAAAGGAGAAAAAGAAGAAAAAGAAGAAGAAGAAAAAGGAGAAGAAATAATAATGATAAATTATAATAATAAAGGCCAATTATTATACTGATAATGATGATTATGATAATAAATGATAACAATAAATTACAATGACAATTATACTGATAATTATTATGACAATAATAATAAATTGTAATGATAATTATAATTATACCGATACGGTGATTATGATAATAATAAATGGTAAAATAAAGTACAATGATTATGCTGATAATGATGATTATGATAAATAATGAATAGAATAATAAAATATAATTGAACTGACAATGATTATGATAAATAATCATAATAAATACAATAATAGTAATTATATAAATATAATATATAAAAAGTAAATATAATAAAATTTGAAATAATAATAAAATATAATAATCGAACTGATAATGATGATTATGATAAACAATAAATATAATAATAATTATATAAATATAATATAGAAAAGCAAATATAATAAGATTTGAAATATTATTATAATATTAATGATGCAGTATATAATATGTTAATAAATAATAATAAAATATAATAATAATTGAATTTATGATGATTATTATAATAAACACAATAATAATTATATAAATATAATATATGATAAATAAATATAATGAAATTTGAAATGTTATTATATTAAAAATTCAATATATAATATAGTTACAAATAATAATAAAATATAATTGTACTGATAATGATGATGATGATAATCCCACTGAAGCAGCTGAACAGTTTTGGTTGATTCCCAGAGTGGAATCCCAATCCCAGTCCCAATCCCATCCCAGACCAATCCCAGCCCCAATCCCAATCCCAACCCCATCCCATCCATACCATGTTGCTCCTGCCGCTCTGCAGCAGCCGCTCGTGCTGCTCTGCTATGGCCAGGGCAGCTGAGTGAACCTTCTGGTAGATGGCTTCTCCTTGCCTGGTCTGGAAGATGAAGAGCCCCTCTCCTGTGTCACACATCCTGCCAGGGGACAAGGGCACACAAGTGGCTCAGGGGAGTCTGAGCTCCCCAGGAGCCACCAAAGCCTCCCCAAGCTGCTCTGAAAATGCTCCCACAAAGGGTTAACAAAGTCATTTCCACCTCTCTGCTGCCTCTGTCCAAACTGGAAATTAAACTCAAGGTCATTCTAGTAAGGAGGAGGTATAGAAGTGGATTTTTGTTTGAAAATATTCAAATATTATTCAAAGAGGCAGTTATGGGAAGATGTCCTGTCCCCATTTTATAGGTTTCAGGAAATTATCATAATTAATAAACAGCACCAATCAGGAGAACAGTGGTGATGCAATTCCCCCAGGTCAAGCCCTTCTCTGCAGTCTCCCCTTGGCACTGGCTGTGCTCTGTCCAGGAAATGTTTCTTCAAGAGTTTTTCTCAATTTTGGTTCCCAGGAAGAACCAAAGCAGCACAGGGACCTTGTACCCCCAGGGCTTGGAGCTCTGATATTTGCTTTGTACTGGGAAAAACAATTATTAACACAACAGGGTACAGAGCTACAAAAAATGTGTGAAGAATACAGGGAACACAGAAAAGAAAAAAAGAAGGAAAAAACTGAAGACATCATTTCTGCCTGTGCTCCTTGGCAGCCCTGGTGCCATTTACTGTTCCATGTCTGGTGACTTCAGACTCAGCTGCTCCTTCAGAGCTCTGCAGAGCTCCTGCACAAGACCCAGATTTTTTATATTTAGGCTCTATCTGGAATCTGTGCCAGGCAGGATTAATTTGCCTTTTAATGAGTTTTGCAGACTTTTGCCTTCCCCTTGGAACAATAAATAACAAATCCTCAGTGTCCCAACTGCACTGTCCTGTCTCAGCTAAGGCATGACCAGCCAAAGGAAAATGTGTTCCCTCCCCAGGAGCACTAAATCCTGGTGTGCAGGATGGAATTTCAGTGCCTTTCCCTTCCTGGGTAGGTAAATTGTGTGATGTGTCTCCTTTTCACTGCTGAAATGCTTTAATCTCAAATAACACCTGCAGTGTCCCCCCACTGGGATTTGATGGCTCAGGTCAGAATTGCTGCAGCTTCACCCAAAGCTTGGCACAGCTGGAGCAGTGCACACCCTCCTGTGTTATTATTTATTATTATTTATTACTATTATTATTAATTATTATTTTTTGCTTCCAGCCAATGAGTGCAGAACCACATTTCAGCATTTCAGCTGGGGTTTTTTGGGGTTTATATTTATTCCAGCATTTCAATTGGGTTTTTTTTGGGTTTATATTTATTTCAGTATTTTAATTGCATTTTTTGACGTTTATACTCATTCCAATATTTTAACTGTTCCATTTTTCAACACCATGTGCCCAGCCTGACCTCGGGCTGGAGACTAGTTCCCTTACCCCAGAAACCTTTGGGGATGGCTGGGGCAGAGCAAACCCCACACATCTGGCACACCCCTGTATCTGCCACACCCCACACACCTGGCACACCCCTCACATCTGGCACACCTGGCACCTGCACACCCCTCACACCTGGCACACCCCACACACCTGGCAGACCCCATGTCCCTGCCAAACCCTCACACCTGGAAAACTCCTCACACCTGCCAAACCCACACACCTGGCACACCTGGCATCTGCACACCTGCCAGCCCCTCACACATGTCCCTGCACACCCCTCACACCCCACACACCTGGTAGCCCCTCACACCTGGCACACCCCATGTCCCTGCCACACCCCACACACGTGGTACACCCCACACCTGGCACCTGCACACCTCACACATCTGCCAAACCCACACACCTGGCACACCCCTCACATCTGGAAAACTCCTCACACCTGCCAGCCCCTCACATCTGGCATACCTGGCACCTGCACACCTCACACACCTGGCAGCCCCTCACACACCTGGCAGCCCTACACACCTGTCAAACCCACACATCTGGCACACCTTCACACCTGCCAAACCCACACATCTGGCAGCCCCTCACACCTGGCACAACGCACACATCTGGAACACCCCATGTCCCTGCCACACCCCTCATACCTGCCAAACCCACACACCTGGCAACCCCTCACACCTGGCACAACGCACACACACACCTTCACACCTGCCACACCCCACACCTGGTACACCCCTCACACTGGCACACCCCACACATCTGGTAGCCCCATACACCTGCCACACCCCACACACCTGGCACACATCACACCTGGTAGCCTCTCACACCTGGCACACCCCACACACACACCTCACACCTGGCAGACCCCTGTACCTGCCACACCCCACACACCTGGCACACATCACACCTGGTAGCCTCTCACACCTGCCAGCCCCTCACACCTGGCACACCTGGCACCTGCACACCTCACACACCTGCCAAACCCACATACCTGGCACACCTCTCACACCTGCCAGCTCCTCACACCTGTCAACCTCACACACCTGGCACACCCCTGTACCTGTCACACCCCACACATCTGCACACCCCTCAGACATGGCACACCCCACACCTGCCAGCCCCACACACCTGGCACATCTCTCACACCTGCCACACCCCACACATCTGGCAGCCCCACACACCTGGCACACCCCATGTCCCTGCCAGCCCCCCATACCTGGTACACCCCTCACACACCTCCCACACCCCTCACACCTGTCACCCCCCACCTGTCACCCCCCGTACCTGCCAGCCTCGAAGGTGAACCAGGCTGGGTCCCGCCCGTAGCGCCGCAGGGCACTGAGAGGCCACGAGACCAGCTTGACTCTGGGATTCTGGATGTCCCAAAGACAGATGTTCTCAAATGTTATCTGCAAGGTACATTCCCCATGCACATCTAAATTAGGGGATGGCATCAAATACACATTGAATCTCTCTGGGAGAAAAACAAAAGGTTAGTCTAAAATCCCTGCAAGTCATTCAAGGAATTTCCTATTTTCCACTATTATTTCCACCTACAACTATTCATTCCCACACCAAGAATTCCTTCCTAGAACTCCATAAACTCCAGGCAAATGCTGCACCCAAAGGGCATCAAATATTTGTGCACTCAGAGGCTGAGAAGTGCAGCAGCACAGCCCTGGTATTTGCAGTCAGCTCATAAAGTTGTGTGTGAATAAATCCAGTGCAGCTAATGAGCTCATTTGCACAGGGAAGTGGAGTAGCCAGGTTTTGCATGCAATTACTGTTATTTATTATTCTCTTTACAAAGCCTCAGCCACTCATATCACAGCAAAAAAAAACCCCACACAACAAATAATTCCCATCTCCAAGAGCAACTAACTCATCTGAGGAAGCATATAAAAATATAATATATAAAATATGTATAAAGATATAAATTTTAAAAATATATATAAAATAATTCTAGATAACTTATTTATTATCTCTGCTAACAACCAAAAGCCAAAACCAAACCCCCAAACACCCAAAACCAACCCCCCAAAACAGCAAGGAGAGCTTGGAAAAACAGCTTTATTTCTAATATCTATACATATAGTCTGAAAAGCTTGAAAAGAAATGCATTTAAAAATGAAAAAGGCCAATATTTCTGTACCTACCACTCTGCTCCCTCTCTACTCCAGATGCCAACAAGTCAGGCTCTCCCAGGCTAATGTCATTAATGCGAGTTCCCAGGCACTCCATCTGCAGCACCTTGCACCACTCATCTGCCTCAAGCTCTGTGGAAATGCCCAGAACACCTGGGTGTGATATTTATAATTTCACCATTTTTGCTAAGGAGTGTGGCCAGGTCACCCACCTGAGTCACAGGTGAAGGTTTTGGAGGTGTCATCGCTGAAATAAATGCCCACGGCGTGTTTCTTGGTGCTTTTGGGCAGCCTGGAGATGTTCTTCACGGTGTTGAGCTCTGTCACCTGGAAAAGCAACATTTGGGGGTTTAATGGGGAGCTGGGGAAGAGATCTGAGCAGGCTTGGCTGGGCAAGGGGAGGAGAGAAGGGAAAAGGGAGAGGAAGGTGAGAGAGCATCAGCAGGCTCTGAATCCACAGGGTGGCTCCTGATTCCCTGGGGATTCCTGGGGATTCCTGGTGAATTCCTGGTGAATTCCCAGTGAATTCCTGGTGAGTTCCTGGTGAATTCCTGGTGAGTTCCTGGTGAATTCCTGGGGATTCTTGATGAATTCCCAGTGAATTCCTGATGAGTTTCTGGGGATGTCCTGGGGGTGTCCTGGGGATTCCTGGTGACTTCCTAATGAATTCCTGGTGAATTCCTGATGAGTTCCTGGTGAATTCCAGGTGAAATCCTGGTGAATTCCTGATGAATTCCTGATTAATTCCTGGTGAATTTTCTGGTTAATTTCTGGTGAATTCCTGATGAATTTCTGGTGAATTCCCGGTGAATTCCTGATGAATTCCTGGTGAATTCCTGGTGAATCCTGGTGAAATCCTGGTGAATTCCTGATGAATTCCTGATGAATTCCTGATGAATCCTGGTGAATTCCTGGTGAATTCCTGATGAATCCTGGTGAATTCCTGGTGAATTCCTGATGAATTCCTAGTGATTTCCTGATGAATCCTGGTGAACTCCTGGTGAATTCCTGGTGAATTCCTGATGAATTCCTGATGAATCCTGGTGAATTCCTGGTGAATTCCTGATGAATCCTGGTGAATTCCTGGTGATTTCCTGGTGAATTCCTGGTGAATCCTGGTGAATTCCTGATGAATTCCTGATTAATTCCTGATTAATTCCTGATTAATTCCTGGTGTTTTCCTGATGAATTCCTGGTGAATTCCTGATGAATTCCTGATGAATCCATGGTGTTTTCCTGATGAATTCCTGGGGATTCCCTGGTAAATTCCTGATGAATTCCTGATGAATTCCTGGTGAATTCCTGAGGATGTCCTGGTGAATTCCTGGTGAATTCCTGGTGAATTCCTGATGAATTCCTGATGAATTCCTGGTGAATTCCTGGTGATTTCCTGATGAATTCCTGGTGAATTCCTGATTAATTCCTAGTGAATTCCTGAGCTGCCCCAGATGCTGAGGCTGCCTTCACCTTCCCCAGTTCCAGCGATATTCTCCACTCTGCAATTCTGCTCCTGGCAGAGCTTTATCCAAGGAGCAATTCCTGCTGCCAGAGCTCCCAGGGGAGAAACCCTCTGGAAAATTCAGGATATTTGATATTCTGCTGCCAGCCATGCCCTCCCTTTGCTCCCCCTGGCACCACAGATGCTCCAATGTCTGGCACATCCTGCTGGAATTCACACTGCAAACACCCCCACACTCCTGGAGCCCAGGCACCAAACACCTGCAAATATTTCAGGCTCAACTTTAGGTTTTTTTCCTTTTTTTTTTATTTTAAAAATAGCTCTCCTCCTGCCAGGCTCTTGCAAAACAAGTGTTTTCATGGTTAGTCTAATTGATGTGTGCTTTATTTATCTGAGATCAGGAACATTTATCAACTTAATTCTGAAATGGGGGTTTAACCACAAATACCAGACCTAAGGCAGAGAAATCACAAATGATATTTTGTTGAGGTTTAAAGATCTCTCCTTGCATACTCCCCCCTCCTTTTCCCTTTGCATTAAGATGCCAGTCCATAGAACTGAAATGCATTTGATTAGATTAAAAACTAAAATGCTGTGTGGTGAGAGAGTTGTGAAGCAGGAGCAGGGATTAATCAATCAGTCATTTCCCAGCTGGCAGAACAAGCAGAGCTCCAGCCTGACAGATCCACTCAGCCAAAATCCTTCCCTCCCTCCCATTCCCATCAAAAGAAGCCAAAAAAAGCTGTTTCCTAAAACCTGGTCCTCAGCATCCCAAGTATTGCTGAATTAGTGCAGAATTCTCAAATAAGGGCAGCATTTCAGAGTATAACACCAGGGATGGTGTTTATTGCCTGCACAAGGTTCCCAAGCACTTTGGGTTTTAATCTCAATTAAGGATTCATGGCTCTGTCTTGGCTTACTGAAAATTGCCCCCATGATGAGAACAGATAAAACATTTCCCAGGAAACCCCAGGGGAACATTTAATGGAAAATGTTATTGCTCACTCCTGCCTATAAGATCTGCCTGCACACCTCTGACCTGCTAAGTACAAATAACAGATGAAATTTTATATAAAATCAGGGAAGGTTTTGGGCAGGGGGGACATAAAAGCCCATCCAGTCTTCTCTCTTCTCTTCTCTTCTCTTCTCTTCTCTTCTCTTCTCTTCTCTTCTCTTCTCTTCTCTTCTCTTCTCTTCTCTTCTCTTCTCTTCTCTTCTCTTCTCTTCTCTTCTCTTCTCTTCTCTTCTCTTCTCTTCTCTTCTCTTCTCTTCTCTTCTCTTCTCTTCTCTTCTCTTCTCTTCTCTTCTCTTCTCTTCTCTTCTCTTCTCTTCTCTTCTCTTCTCTTCTCTTCTCTTCTCTTCTCTTCTCCTCACAAACACTCCACAATCCCCACTGGGTATAATTTTAGTGGAGACACCAAAACCCCCTGAAAAGTTCCTTTAACCCCCTGCCCCTCACTCCCAGCCAGTGACAGCAATCACTACAACAAATGTTCAGCAGCTCCTCCTTAGCAGAGTGCTCAGACTCCAAACATTTCATTTGCTACCAACACAGTTTTGCCTGGAAAACAATTACAAGTTCCACAATCCAATTTTCCAAATGGATTATTCCATAACCAGACAGACAAGACTGCTCAAATTGCTTCTGCTGTTTCAAGGCAAGATGAATACAGCTGGATTTAAACCCAGAACCCCTGGGTGTATCCCTGCCAGCAGGACACAATTCCTTCAGTTTTTACTGGAATATTAAGGATTCTTCTGGCACATCACAAAGCCAAAAGAAATAAGAATTTCTTCCTTCCGCCAGTATTGCTTTGTTCAAGAATGTGGAAATTTGTGGTTGCTTATTTAACAAGTGCAAATCAGACAGACACCTGAAAAGCAACTCTGTGCAGATTTTGTAGCCTGGATCCTGATTATCCTCCCTCCCTTGTGGGAGCAGAGGAATTAAGAGAGCAATTTGCTTTGTGTCTGCAAATTCCCAGCTCACTCCAAAGCTCCAGATGACTGTTTTCACACAACCTTTATTTTAGGGCACTGTGACCTTTCCACTTTTAAAAAACAGAGCAAGATTAGATCAGAAAGGATTTAAAGGTTAAAATTAGACCCCAAATAAAGTGCTTATTTCTGGTTTGCACCTCCAGGGGTGAGGATGCCCAAAGCTCTGCAGAGCTGCAGACAAGGACACATCCAAACACAAAAAGCAAAAGGGACTCTCCAAAACAACAGAGGGGAGCCAAAATTCCCCTGGAGAAAGGAAGGAGCTGCATTCCCAGCCTGGGGATTGGCAGGGCCCTGCACCAACAAATCACAGAACTCCTGCACTCTGATCCATCCCAGAAAAAAGGGAAAGCCTCAGAAGGAAACACCTGAGTGCAGGAGGCAGGAGCTGGTGAGAAATGAGCCCCATCCATCATTTTCCTTCTCTGCCCTTCAGGGTTTTATGACGGATGAAACCTCTCCCGAGACTGATGGGCTGAGGGAGGGCTCCTCAGCTTTTTCAGACATGATTCCACTTCCAGCAGCATTTCAAAATCACCCCAGAGCCCAGGCAGGAGGTAATTTTAAGGAAAAAAAAAATTCTTATTTCTTTTGACTTTGTGATGTGCCAGTAGAATCCTAAATATTGCAATGAAACCTTTACCCTGCTGAGAGAGCATTCCCAACCCTGGGGATGTGCAGGTGAGGTTCTGCCCTCCCCTGCCTGCCTGACCCTTGGATTTATCAGCACAGGCTCATGGCACACTGACACCCCCACAGCTCTGCCTGGCTTGTGGTTTTTGGGGTTTTTATTTGTGCAGGATGAACCCCTCCTACCCCCAGAGCCAGCAGCAGAATTGTCACAGCACTGAGCTGAGATTGCAAATCACAGCCTGACTAATACACAGAACTTTGGATTTTATCCTTAGGACTTTAAGAATTAAAATTTTAATTTTCAACCTAAAAAATACATAGATCATTGCATTCTATTCTTAGGACCTTAAGAGTTAAAAAAAAAATTCAATTTTCAGGCCAACACACAGAACTTTGGATTTTATCCTTAGGACCTTAAGAGTTTAAAAAAAATTTCAATTTTCAAGCTAACTAATACACAGAACTTTGGATTTAATTCTTAGGACCTTAAGAGTTAAAATTTCAATTTTCAGGCTAACTAACACACAGAATTTTGGATTTAATTCTTAGGACCTTAAGAGCTGAAATTTTCAATTTTCAGCCTAACTAATACATAGAACATTGCATTCTATTCTTAGAACCTTCAGAGTTAAAAAAAAAAATCAATTTTCAAGCTAACTAATACACAGAACTTTGGATTTAATTCTTAGGACCTCAGGAGTTAAAATTTCAATTTTCAGGCTATCTATCACACAGAACTTTGGGGTTTTTTTATCCTTGGTATTTCATCCAGTCACAGAGTGTGATAAAAGCTGGTGCCTTACCTTGTGGTAGCACCTGAAGTACGCAGCTCGTTCATCTGAGAACTTCTCCAGCCTCTTGGGCCCTTTGCTTGAAGCCTTTTTGAACACTAGCCAGCACCTCTGGTAAATCTGAAAGCACAAAAAAAAATAAACTGGGCATTTCCACTGAGCTGAGCATCACCAACCCTCCCAGAGAAGGGAAATCCTGAATCAGCTGTGGGCACTCAGAATTTCAGAGAGAGCATGAGAACAGGCTGGGGAGTTCCACCCCATTTCTTTGGGTCCAGCCAGAAATTCTCATGTGTGAGGTGACTCTGTGCATTTTGTGAATAAAGGTAACACAAGGAGAAGTGAATTATTGATAATGAAAAAAGCAGATTATTTAACTGCAGAGCCCAGCAGCATCCTGTCTATTCAGGGTCTAACTGAACTGAAATCCAGTTTGGGGTAGGCTCTGTGCAGAGGGGATTTAAAATCCCCCTCCCACCCTTGCAGGCATCCCTGAATTCTGACCATCTCTGAACTCCCAGCTCTGAGCTGAGCTGGAATCACCAGCCTTGCCACCTGCTCACAGCCCACAGCCCAGCACTGACCCCAAACCAACACCTGCTGGCTTCCAAACAAACCAAAACTGCCACCAGAATTAGTGAGATTTCAACAGCAAAACAGAAAATATAACAAACAGGCCACCAGCAAATCATCCACAGCATCCCAGTGCCCCCAGGGCAGCTCCATCCTCTGACCCTGCTGGTCCATGAAAAGCAGCCACACCTGCCCTGCTGAACCTAAAAAGGATTTTAACCCACTGGTGTGCTTATTCACCAGTCTGTAGCTGTTTCTCCCAGCTTTATCAGTTTTCCCCCATCTCACACACTGCTGGCAGGAGCATTCAGGTTATGGCCAGGCTGCTGAAACTGGATTTTTCCCCATTTTTTTCAGGATTTTTCCCATTTTCCAGCCTGTTCTGTTTAATGCAAGGGTTTGAATGGTTCAGAAATCACAGCAAAGGCACAATTTAAACCTGCACCTATTTCTGCTGGGGCAGGTTTTGGACATTTCCCTTCTGACAATTTGGTTTGCTGGGCCAACATCTTCTCCTCAAACCTAACAAGGAAAAAAAATAATCTCCAAAACCCCACCCAAAAGAGGTGGTCAAAAGTTTGATTATTCAGCCCTTCTGCTTTTCAAAACCCTGGTGTTTTAACTTCAGCAATTAGAAGCCAAAGAAGAGAAGAATCCTTTGGTAATCATTTGTGCTGTATTTATAAACAGTCTGAAGGATGCACAAACCCTCAGTGGAAATCTGCTCAAAACCTTCAAAAATGGGATGGTGGAGAATGAGGAATGGGCACTGCCCCACCTCTGTGCCCTCAAAGCACTTTTTCCCTTAAATACCTGGCCATTTTCAGGTGTTTATTTAGATTGGTTCCTGACCAAAAATAATGAGGGTTGGGACAAGGTAATGCAGATTTTAACCTCTACATCAAAATATTTTGCTTCTTCTCATGTGGAATATTCCATTCCACGCTCACTGGGTGAACAATTTGTGTTTCACAGGTAAGGAAAGCATTTGAGGCACTGGGGAATACCCTTGGTGATTTTGGTGCCAGCTCTCCCTCCCTCATCTCAGGATGCTCCAGGGCATCACAGGGCAGCAACCCCTGCTCTGAGCTTCCCTCTCAAACCCCAAAGCTCAGACAATCAGGATTTTTTCCCCTTTCCTCAAGCAGATCCATCCCTGGCAGTGCCCAAGGAAATGTTATTTTCCACATCTTGAGGCTGCTTTAAAATGGCTGTTGTAAAAACTAAGAGTGGCTGCCACCACACTGCAGGAAAGCAGAGATAATTCACTGCTAAAACAAACAATTCCCACCCTTGTTGGTTATTTCAGAGGGGCCTGGAGGTCACAAACAGCAGCACAAAGTCTCAGCTGGCAAATTCTGCTCTGAGAACAAGTGACCCTCCAGGGGAGCTGCCCTGCCTTGCTCCTCTGTTGTGTTTTTCTGCACTTTGCCCTAAAACAAAGAATTCCAATGAGCTGCACTTACAGGGACACTGAACCTGCTGTCAAATAAACACAAACTTTGTTTTTTTTTTCAAAGCAGGAGCTGCAAGTTCTCTCATGCAGCTTGGGATGCCCTCCAGAAACGCTGGGATATTGCCAGGAATTTGCTTTTTGTGACTCTGGTAACCTTTAAAAACAGATAAAACAGTGAAGGCACAGCACAAGAAATCCCTCAGTCTCTTCTCAAATTTGCTTTTTTCTTTTTTTTTCACAGGAAAAACATGCTGCCCCTTTACCCCAGGCTGGTAGAAGCTCAAACCCTGAAGGCTGCAGATGGAAAATCATTTGAGGGCTGTGCTGCACTTTGCAGGGAGTCTCCAGTGGGCTGGAATTCCCAAATCCTTCCAACAGGGAATTGTTTATACACACAACCAGCCAGGCTGTGGATCTTCACTCTTCTATTTAAGAAAAACAGAAAATAATCTCGATTTTTCCTCCCCACCAGAGCACATTTAGGGGAGGATAAACCTCCCTCCTTCCCCTCATTCTGCATCTCCACCAACAATATTTTACATGAGAGTCATCCCCAGCTGCCAATGGGGAATGAGGCTGTAATCTTGTTTCTGATTGCATTCAGAATACACAATACCCCTCAGGAATGCAAAGTTTTTACATGGAGTTACAAAACCCAGCCAGGACTTGCAGCAAGGCCAGTGCACAAAGAAATGCCTGGCAGATCTTTAGGAATCTGAGCACCTTTAACTCTTGTTAATGCAAGTCCCAACAGATTTCTGCTGCTCTGGAACATCAGGCATTTTAAGTCTTTTTCTCTACAAAAACTCTCCCCTCCCCAGCTGCAATTACATCAGCCAGAAATGGGATTTTGGTTAAAGGTTCAGGCTCAAAGCCATTCCAACACCCCAGAGCTGGATTTGATCCCACTGATGCATTCCTGCTTGACACAGCCATCAGAAGGCAGTTTTGTCCTACATCTTCATTTATTTGGGGTTTTTTTTTTGGTCCTTCAGGATTGATTCCACAGAGCAGCTTCACTGCCAAACCCCCCTGGAAGTCTGAGACACACTGAGGGAGCTGGGGAGCATCCCCTGGGCTGGATGTCAGCAAAAAGATTTTACTGAAAGAGTGATAAAGAGCTGGAGCTGTCAGCCCAGGGAGGAGGTGGGGTAAAAACAGACTGGATGTGGCACTCAGGATTAGTGGAGGTGTTGGGCTGGGTTGGACTCGATGATCCTGGATCTCTTCTGACCTGGTGATTGTGAGATCTGAGCACAGACAGCAAAGAGCTCACCAGGATCTCCTGAAAATCCAGGGATGCTTCACCTGTGTCCTAATCCAGGGATGCTTCATTTGTGTCTAATCCAGTGACTGCTTCATCTGTGTCCCCAATTCAGGGACTGTTTCACCCTGTGTCCCATTCCTGGGGCTGCCTCATCTGTGTCCTAATCCAGGGATGCTTCACCTGTGTCCCATGCAGGGACTGCTTCACCCTGTGTCTTAATCCAGGGATGTTTCACCCTGTGTCCTAATCCAGGGATGATTTATCTGTGTCACATCCAAGGATGCTTCATCTGTGTCCCCAGTCCAGGCACTGCTTCATCTGTGTCCTAATCCAGGGATGCTTCATTTGTGTCTAATCCAGTGACTCCTTCATCTGTGTCCCCAATCCAGTGACTGCTTCACCTGTGTCCCCAGTTCAAGGATGTTTCACCCTGTGTCCCATTCCTGGGATTGCCTCATCAGTGTCCTAATCCAGGGATGCTTCATTTGTGTCCCATTCAGGGACTGCCTCACCCTGTGTCCTAATCCAGGGATGCTTCACCTGTGTCTGATCCCAGAGCAATTTCACAAGTGTGCTGTGAAGGAGCCACTTCTCTCCCTCCTCTACTCAGTGCACACTTAAATGTGACCTAAAGGACATTAAAAGCAAGACCTGAGTCTCCAGCCTGCTCTCCCTGCACAACTCATGAGGTTCATGTGCTATTCATTTGAAAGAGCATTATCTGAAATGTTCTTCCTCTTTTTTATGGACCTGCAGCCTATAAAGAACAGCTTTGGTGGCTTGTTGGGGTTTTTACAAACCATACACAGACCAGGTTATAATTCAGGGCTGCTTAAGGCCATTAGGGGAGAAAAAACCATTCCAAAAGAAGAGCCAAGAAACATTTACAGCAGAAACACTCCCTTGCCAGTGACAGCTGAAAAAACCAGCCAGGCTGGAGCTAAGGATCAGATTTGGCTCCTTGAACATCTGCTAAGCTTTGTACACGGGCACAGTTAATTCTGGGCATGAGACTGGGATGAGTTAATTCAGAACACCAGCAAACATCCCCCTCACCTTCCTCAGACACTCACAGGGAATTTTCCTCTGCCAAACACAGAGAATCCCTTGATGGTTCCCCAGACAAAGATTACTTGGCAAGTAAAGGGACAATTTAACCTCCTCCATTGACATTACTGCACTCATTTTACCCCATTGATCTTCTGAATTGAAACAAGTGACATTATCATCAGTAAAACAAACAAAAAAACCCAACACCAATATTCATTTCACCAGCTTGAACTCTCACTGGTGTTCCTGACAGCACTTGATGGAGTCAGACAAAAAGATAATGGAGCAGTCCATCATCTTCCATGGCATTCCTGAAGCTGCACAAACACCAAATTAAGATGTCAGTCTCAAATTAAGATGTCAGTCTCAGGAGCAGCCCTTGCATCTGTCCCTTTCTTTCAAGAGTTTCCACAGCCACAGCAAAATGTTATTTATCCCTGCTCTCACCCCAGGGCAATGCCCAGGCACAGCAGCAGCAGAATTCCCTCACTGAGAAAGGAACTGATGATGAAAAGGCAGCAGAACCAGCACAGAGCAAATCCCACCTTTTATAATTCAGTTTTCTTTCTCTTTTACTGAGATCCTGCCTGGCACACCCGTGCAGGGCTGCTGCTGTCACCTCTGGAAATCACAGATTTTTCCACCAAAGGAAGAGCAAACAGGGAAAAGAGAGGCAGGATCCACAAGCAGCAGCCAGGGAAGTGTTTGGGATAAAGGAGAAGGCTCAGATTTGTTTTAGACTTGTTACAATAATGCATCTTTAGAACAAGACAGCAAATGGGTGAGAGCACCATGATGTGGAGTCTGGAACTCCTGCTCTGATGCTGGCCCATTTTAGGAGGAGAAATGGCTTTTTTGGTGTTTTCAGATAAATTACCTCCTGTGCTCTTCTTTGGAAGTAAAACAATCAATTCCAAATGTTTTCAAGGACTGGAGTGACTCCTAAACAGGAGTTTCATACTCCAAATAACGATCTGTATAATCTTTTGGGGGAAAACCAGGAATAGTTCTGAGGTTTGTCCTTTTTGGATTTTGGTGAGGTTCTTTGGGAACAAATCATGACCCTGATGCTGTTCCCACAAGCCAATCATTAAAAGAAACAAGATGTAATTCCCCCATGGGAGCTGCAAAACTTCATTTTACCTCTCAGCAGCCCCAGAGCTGACCCCATAAAAACACTGAGCTGGGCTCACCCCATGAACTCTGCCACACAAAACCCACAGGGCTCTGGCCCCAGTGAATTTCCTGGAATTTACTGGGATCCCTCCCCTCCTCAGCTCAAGGAAAACACCCAAACTTCCCAAGGAATGTTCTGTATCCCATCCCTGCTGCCTCTGACAAGCTCCAAGCAATAAGAAATCTTAATATCTGTGAATATATTCCAACACCTTATCTGGCAGCTCAGCAGAACTCTGAATTTCCAGTGGGTTTGATACCCTGCAGGCTGAAGTTGGTGAAATCTGCTCAGTTTTTCCCTGTCTCCAACTTCCAGGCTGAAAGGAGCTGCATAGGTGAACAGGGTTTTATTAATAAAGCTGCTTCAAAAGGAGATACAGGCAACTTTTTCCTTCTCCTTCCCCTTCCCCCAGCCTTACATCATCCTTCTTTCCACTTTTCACAGCTCAGGCTGCAAAATCCTCATATTAACTCGCTGGCACATGTGCTCAGGCACCAAATCTCTGCCACCATATGGTTCCAGTCCTGCAGATTGTCTCTCCCCCACTCTGCCTCTCCTCCCACAGGGTTTCACAGCACCAGGGCTGAGCAGAACTTGTCAGAGAACATGTCACAGCACTGAGCTCCTCAATGGAGCTGCCACAGGACTCAGTTTAATTAAAACCCAGCACAGCAGAGCCTGAGAGCTCCAGTGTCTCTGCAGCTCTCCACAATCAACCCTTCCTGCTGGAGGGGACAAGTCCTGAGCTTTGTGCAGCAGCTCCTCCAAATTTCCAAGTTTTCTCATTTAAACAAGAGTGATGCTCTGCTGCCTGAGGAACAGCCCACAGGACAAACCTGCTGGATTTTCCCAGCTCAGCCCTGTCCAACAGGGAGCTCCTCACCCAAAATCAACACAGGAATGCTCCACATCCCCCTCAATTTAGTGACAGTTCAATATTGCCAGTAAACCACTAATCAAACTACATCAAACTTTTTTTTTTTCACTGAGTTTTTTAATCAACTGAGCAGGGCTGACAGCACTTGAGCATTCCCCAGGCACAACCAGTGGCTGCAGAGCTGTGGCAGCCCCAGCTCCCTCCTGACCTGGCACAGATCCCACCAGGGGCTGAACACCCTGACACCACATTCCTTCCCCCTGATGTGATGGAGATGTTCTGGGCCAGTCAAGCACAGAAAGCTGAAGCACACAGATCCAGTTTCTGTCCTCAAGCAGGGTCACACTAAAGAGGGAACAATTCCCCTGTGGCAGCCCCAGCAGCTCAGGATGGATACAGGGAGGGGAACTGCAGCCCCAGGGTGAGACTGGGACCAGCACCCTCCACTGGGAGCTTCCCACCCTCCACAAAGCTTCAGATTTTTTCCCTTGTCCAGCTCCTCATGCCCACCAGTGCCACAAACCCCTCCACTGCAAAGATTTCCTCCTGTTTTGATTTTAATTGGTATTTTAAATTGAGCTAGCCCAACCTAGAAAAGAAAGCTCAGGTGTGTTCCCAAAAATGGAAAGAGAAGAACAGGATTTTCCATCAGGGAAACATCTCCATGATGCACTCCCCTCTGAAAGGTCACACCTGCACCACAGAATGAGGCATGGTTTGAAAATCAGGAGCACAAAAATGACTTTTTTAGACAGAGAGAGGCCATAAAGCCACAGCCCTGCTTTGTACATGGATTTAAACCCCTGAACCAGCTGAGAGGATGCAGAAGCACTGAGTGTCCTCCTGCTCCTGGTGGTCCTGGACAGAATCCCCCTCCCAAAGAAAAGCTGATTTTTCCCTGATTAAGGAGCTCTGGGAGGTTGTGCTTGTGCCCTGCCTCTGTGTCACTGCTAATGACACTCCAGGCTCAGGGAATGATTTCCCTCCCTGCAAGGATGGAAAAAATCAGGAAGAGTGAGCTTTCTCCTGAATATATCTGGCTCTGCAGAAAGCCCATGTGATACAAATGTTGCTATGGAAACTATTCTATTAAATAATATTCAATTAAACCAGCACGTTCCAAGCGTGCAGAAAGAGTTCAGGTGCAGAACTAATTAGCCTAAATTCAATTTTGGAATTAGAAAGTAGGGCCTTCCAGAATTGTTGCTTTTAAAAGAGGTTTGGAATTGAGCAAGCTGCTTCTCTGCACCCCTTCCATTCCAAAGGTGGCACCTGCACCCCAGCTCCTCAGGAAAGTCACTGCTTGAGGTAATTTGTGGCTCCAAGCTCTGCTCCAGTTCCCTTGGAGATGGAATTACCAGAACATTAGAGAGGAGCTGCATTCAGCCTGGAGAGACAATGCTCTGATTACAGCTGTGCCACCAGAACATGGGGAGGGATTGCAGTGACTCCCACTCACATCCTGCCACTCAGGGATGCTGAGATCCCTCTCAATTCCACACCAATCCTCTTTTTATTCCTGTAATCCTCATAAACACAGGGCCTCGTCCTTCCTGATGTTTGCACAGCATGGCAGAGTTGTCTGGAAGTTATTGTTTTATATCCTGAAGTATTTTTCCCTTCCCACCTGCAGCTCCTGGGTGTCCCACAGCACAAAAACAACAAATCCTTCACCCTCTGGAGGAGCCAAGCTCACACCAGCCATGGAGTGAGCCTGAATTCAGGCTCCCAACCCTAACCCTAACCCTAACCCTAACCCTTCCAGGTGTCAGCTCCAGGTGTCAGCTCTCACCTGCAGCCAGGAGCAAGGTGCCCCAAGGAGCAGGGACAGGCTCCAGCCCTGCCCCTGCAGAGCTCAGACTGGTCACAATTACCCATTTCTGCCTGGCTGCTGCACATCAGGGCTGACAGCAGCTTACAGAAAATGCCACAGCAAGAATCTGCAGCCACATCTGCTCTGTGGAAAACACCAGGAGAGAGAAAAAAAGCTTTGCTGCTCAGGCTGGGTGTTCCCAACAGCTGGAGCAGGGTCTGGCCAGGTCAGCTCTGAGCACCAGCCCCAGGCAGCCCCAGGTCCCTCCACAGCTCGGGGATGCTGCCAGGGCAGGAAAATCAGAGCTGGGGCAGGAAAATCAGAGCTGGGGGCAGGAAAATCAGAGCTGGGGGCAGGAAAAGCAGAGCTGGGGGCAGGAAAATCAGAGCTGGGGGCAGGAAAATCAGAGCTGGGGGCAGGAAAATCAGAGCTGGGACAGGAAAATCAGAGCTGGGACAGGAAAAGCAGAGCTGGGGGCAGGAAAAGCAGAGCTGGGGCAGCTCAGGGCTCATCCTCAGCCACGGCACCTCTCTGGGACTCAGCTTCACAAAAGCACTTTGCATCACTCCTTCTGCACTTCCCAGCCACTGGCAGCAATAGAAACCTTTGGAACTGGAGCAAAAATCAAAACTGTCTTTTCCAAGGAAGTATTTCCCATTTGTTCCATTTCCATGGAATCAGTGTCACTCCCCATTTCTCTATTTTTGCACTCAGCTGTCACATGCACATCTTCTAAGAGGGCATCCAACATTTCCTCACCTTCAGCACCCTCAGAGTGATCTGGAACACCTGAATAAAGGAAAGGCTCCAGCACTGAGAGCATTTACAACTATTGTGGAGTTAGGTAAACATTAGTCACACCCTCACTGAGCTTCACTGTTACAGTATGGAAAAATGCAGCAGAGTTGAACCTCACTCATCCTTTATGCCAGAGCAAACTGAGCATTCCACATTCAGCAATGAGACTGAATCACCACACTCTGATTGAGCCAGATTTACTACAGGCACTCTCCCAGTGACATTCCCTCCAAATGTCACAGGTTTTACAGAATGAGCTGTGCCTGCGAGTGCAGGGGGGAGAGATCAGCCCGATGCAAACCTTTCCCGTGCTGTCCTGTTCCCAAAGCAGCCAGGGAGACACAAGTTCCCAAAGTGTGGAGCAGTCACTGCCCGTGGAGAGCCTGGAGCTGTGACTGCAGGGAGGCAGAAAAGCTCCCAGAGCATCACAGGCACCCCGGAACGAACAAACACTGAACTGCCAACCCAGAATAAACACAGGAAATCAGCTCCTTTCCAGTCCTGAGAGGCAGACACACCAACTAAAATGTCTTATACACACAAATCCTCCCTCCAGGCTCGCCCAGGGACACGGAGCTCTCCAGGTACCCTCGGGATGGATTGCAGATTCCAGCCCAGGAGCTGCTCTGCCACTCCGCACATCCAGCACCCATGGAATGAATAGCAGAGCTCATTCCAGCCCTGGCACTGCCCTGACACTCCAGTACATCCAGCACCCATCGGGATGGATTGCAGAGTTCATTCCAGCCCAGGAGCTGCTCTGCCACTCCTGCACATCCATCGGGATGGATTGCAGAGCTCATTCCAGCCCTGGCACTGCCCTGCCACCCCGGCACATCCAGCACCCATCGGGATGGATTGCAGAGCTCATTCCAGCCCTGACACTCCAGCACATCCAGCACATCCAGCACCCATCGGGATGAACCTCAGAGCTCATTCCAGCCCAGGCACTGCCCTGACACTCCCGGCACATCCAGCACCCATGGAATGAATTGCAGAGCTCATTCCAGCCCTGACACTCCCGGCACATCCCGCACCCACAGCGGACCGGGAACAGCCCGACAATAACCGGGTACGGAACGGGGATAAACGGGGACGCGGGAACGCTCGTTCAGCGCAACTCAAACAGCTGGAAAAGCCACGAACACACCGCAAAGCTTCAGCTGTCCCATGCAGAACCCCAAAACCCTGAGTGGCAGCAGGGACCCGGCTGCAGAGCTGAGCCCAGCCCTGCCCGGAGCCCCCCGGTCCCTCCCGGAGCAGCGCTCGGAGCCGGGGCAGGCAGCGCAGCATCCCCGGCACGGAGAGCACAAAATAAACATCCACATCCACACCCACACATCACACCTATACAGGTGCCTTCATTCTCCCCAGCTTTCCTGCAGAAAAACCCACTGAGCTCAGTCTGCAAAAAGAAGACAAAGGAGTGGATGGGGGGGGAAAAAAAAAATTAAAATAAAATAAACAGCAAAATGAGCAGCAGCCCCGGGCACTCACCCCCAGCCGCCGGCTCCGGATGCGCACATAGCCCTGCTTGACGATGTCGTTGAAATTGGAGGCCATGCTCGGCCGGGACAGCGGCGGCAGCGCCGCTCAGCCCGCCCGCATGGGCGAGCAGCGCCGGACCGCGCCCGGCACGGGCAGGGACCGGGAGGGACGGGGAGGGACCGGGAGGGACGGGGAGGGACCGGGGAGGGACCGGGAGGGACAGTACCGCCCCGGTATGGGCAGGGACAGGGGATAGCACCGCCCGGCAAGGAGCGCATCACCCTCCGCACCGCCCCTGGAACCACCCGCACCGTCCCGGGCCAACCGCACCGCGCCCGGAGCGAGCCGAGAGGGATGCGCACTGCCCTGGGGAGTGACACGGGGGGGGATCCGCGCTGGCCTGGGGAATGACCCGGGGGGGGATCCGCACCGCCCTGGGGAGTGACCCGCAGCACTCCTGGAGCCATCCGCACCGCCCCTGAGTGATCCGCAATCCGCCCCAGGAGTGACCGCACCGCCCCTGGAACATCCCGCACCTCCCCGGGAGTGACTCGCTTCGCCCCTCTGAACACCCCGCATCTCTCCGCACCGCCCCTACGAACATCCCGGACCGCCCCGCATCGCCCCTCTGAACGATCTGCACCGCTCCCGCACCGCTCCCGGAGCGCTCCGCTCCACCCCGCACCTCCCCGCACCAAACCCCGGGACGGACCTGTCACAGAGCTGTCACAGAGTTGTCACAGAGGTGTCACAGAGCTGTCACTCCCGGTGTGACCCCCGCCCGCTGCATCCCCGCATCCTCACCCCGAATTCCCTTCCCCCGAGAGAGCCCCACCGTGCTGGACCAGCTCTGCTTTTCCCCAGCCAGGCTTTGGGATGGCTGAAATTCGGGCAGCATTCCCCGAATGAGGGGTAACCCGAGCTGTCCCTGGCCCGGGAAATGTCACAGGAGGGGTTTTTACAGGCAAGGACAGACCCTGCTGGCAGCGGGCCCTGGGGTTGCCTTCTGTGGCTCCAGATTCTCCAAGAATGTGCAAACGCTGCCAAGTACTCGAGAGGTGCAGGCGAGGGGGCTCTGGTGGCTCCGCACGGGTTCCCTGTCAGGGCTGTGACATAAATGCCATGTCCTGGAAAAGGGGACTGCTCATCTCTGCAAACAGCTTTTAATAGAGTCCCCAATACAGGCAGCCCAGGGAGGTCAGCCAGACACGGGACTTCCACTTTGGGAATTGTCCTGGCATGGAAATTAAAAATGGGACTGATGGCTCAAGTTTGAGCTTTTGTACTTTCCAGATTCTGTATTGCATTGGTGAATAACTCTGAATTTCATATCAAGTGTTACAGGTTCTCCTCCCAGCTCAGGCACACAAAATAATAATTTTCCAGCCCCAGAACCAAAAAGTGCAACCAGGGAATTGAGGAGAGAATCTGGGAGGGTGGGACTGCAGAGCCTGGAGCTGGAATTGGACAATGAACCCAAGGTGGGAATGGAACAGAACTGATCCAAGTGTGAAACTCCTGAGCCATTGCCCACCCTGCTCCATCCTGGGTGTGACCTCAGCCAGGCTCTGGCACTGCCCAGGGGAATCCTTGGGAGGGTTTGTAATAAATCCCTGCTTTATTCCTTTAGCTCTGTTCAGTTCTAGGGAGCCTCTTTGGGTATCAGGACAGCAAAACCAGCAGAGCAGGAATCAGCACAGAGCACCCCAGGCAGAGCAGCCCCAGCTGGGCTGAGCTCAGGGCTGTGGGGAAGAGATGCTTCTATTTATTGAGATCACAGAATCAAGGAATCCTTTTTGTTGGAAAAGATTATGGAGGATAAATCCACCTCAGGTCTGGATGAGTGGCTGCCTCACTTTGGGCAGCCAGCAGTGATGTGGTGGCAGCGTGGTGCTTGCAGCTCTTGCTTGAAGAGGTGATTATGCTTTGTGAAATATTAATTGATGGAGTGGATTGTGGAGGGCTCTCCAGCTGAAGGGCTGATTCACTGAGGGTACAGGAGGCAAGGCTGCACTCCTCACTTTGGGATTTTACACTTCCCTCTCCTCTCATGGAGCTTTTTTACGGCCAGGAACAGCAGAACCTTCCACCCCTGTGCACCCAAACACACCAGAAATCAGAGGAATATTCTGAGATAAATCTGGAATATGGCCTTGAGGCCACCAGGACGATCAGAGGGATGGAGCATCTCTCCTGTAAGGAAATGCTGGCAGAGCTGGGATTGTTCCCTGGACAGGAGAAGCTTTGGGGTGAGCTCAGTGTGAGCTCCCAGTGCCTGAGGGAGCTGCAGGGAACGTGGAGAGAGGGGATTTACAGAGGATGGAGGGACAGGATACAGGGTATGGCTTCAAACTGCCAGAGAGGAGGTTTGGGTGGGATTTGGGGCAGGAATTCCTCCCTGGGAGGGTGGGCAGGCTCTGGTGTCCAGAGAAGCCCCTGGATCCCTGGCAGTGTCCCAGACCAAGCTGGAACACCCTGGGGACAGTGGGAGGTGACCCTGCCATGGCAGGGATGAGCAGGATGAGCTTTAGGATCCCCCCAGCCCAAACCATTCCCCAAAATCCACACACAACACCTACATATGACAAAGCCCAAGCTGCAGAATTACCAAGAAATGCATTTCTGCTCACTACTAATGCTGGCAGCATCGAGTTCTAAACCCAGGATTTAAAAAAAACCAACAAAACAAACCACAAAATAATAATAAACAAACCCAGAGAGGCTTGGTTGGGGTTCAAAGACATTTGGAAGAAATGACAGAGCCACTTTTCAGCAAGTTTGGCCGTTCCTTCTAATCCCTGCAAACACTCACTGCTCTCATCAGTCACCGGGAGACTCCTGCAGGTAAACACATTCCTGAGAGCTTGGCTAAGCCAAGGTGCATTCGAGCCTGTGCTTATTCTGTGATGAATTAGAATATTAGAGGCCACTCACATCTTCCCTTTGAACAGCAGAAATCCCTGACACAGCCACAGCTCAAACTGAAAATGCTCTTTAGTTCCCAGGTGGGCAATGCATTCCAGGAATGTGCCAGAAAATCTCATTGCTCGGGTTTTCCACTCGCTGCTACCTCCAGGAAAAAAAAAAAACTTTGACATCCTCCACAATCTGTTTGTAAGGCAGTGTCCAGCTCCAGGCTGAGGGGTTGTGTGCTCCCAGAATTTAGGGAACATCCATAAAATTGGGCAGAAATTGGAGCATTCCCTGCTGAAGTGAGGGCAGTTCAAACATCTTTGTTCACTCCAGGGATTTTTAAACCCATCAGGTAGAAAAGCTGCATTAGTGGAATGCACACAGAATTACTGTGCAGATGTCAGTCAGTGCCCAAACATGAAAATTCATGAGACTGAACATTTAACTGATAAAAAAAATAAATCCTAGCAGCAGGGAAAGCACAGAGCTCGCTGTGCAGCAAGCAGGGAAGTGCCTGCCAGCAGAACCACTGATAATCAATATTTAATGGCAATAAATAATCGATTAACCATGTCACTGTGCACAGGGGCACAAAGGATTCTGCTTGGTGAGGAGTGACGTGGAGAGAGGCAGAGGGAAAGGGGGTGGGAAATGCAGAATTCCACTGGAAACTGCTCTCATTGCAATATTTTATACCTAAAAAATTCCTGCCAGCACAGGGAGTGCTGAGGTGGGAATAAAAACATGCAAGGCACTGCAGGGGAGCAGTGACAAACCCAGAGTTTGTTCCTCTTTGTGCTTGGGGACACTTCCAAGCATCTGAGCCCATGTTTATATTTATATTTATATTTATATTTATATTTATATTTATATTTATTTTTATTTTTATTTTTATTTTTATTTTTATTTTTATTTTTATTTTTATTTTTATTTTTATTTTTATTTTTATTTTTATCTATCTATATCTATATCTATATCTATATCTATATCTATATTCTATTTGTTTATATTGTTTATATTTGTATTTCTATTTCTGTTTTCTATTTCTATTCCTATTTTCTATTTCTATTTTTATTTTCTATTTCTGTTTTATATTTCTATTTCTAGTCAATACCAGAAGGCACTGTGTTAAACTTGGGCAGCAATACAGTGAAACTTGGTTCTTTAGTTGGAAAGGGCTATTGTATATAGATATAAATAAAATAGAAATAGAAATAGAAATAGAAATAGAAATAGAAATAGAAATAGAAATAGAAATAGAAATAGAAATAAAAATAGAAATAGAAATAGAAATAGAAATAGATAGAAATAGAAATAGAGATAGAAATAGAAATAGAAATAGAAATAGAAATAGAAATAGAAATAGAAATAAAAATAGAAATAGAAATAGAAATATTGTGTGCATATCAAATATACACATTGTGTATGCATATTTGACATGTATATATCAATTTTTCTCTCTTTAGATATTTGGGTTTTTTTCACTGATTCTCATGGGGTAGATTCATTGTTTATGCAGGTGCTAACTTTTTCTATATAATTCTATTAACTTTTTCTGTATAATTCTGTTAACTTTTTCTATATAATTCTGTTAACATTTTCTATATAACTCTGTTAATTTTACTTTACTGACTCTTTTTTGGGGCAGTTGGAGTTAATCTGGCAGCTGGGCAGGATGAAACCCTGAGCTGGTGTCAGGAACAATAAACTCCTCTCCAGGGCACTTTGTGCTCTGAAATTCGCAGCCCAAGGCAAAGGAAGATTATCCCTCACTCCTCAATGGCAGTGCAGGAGATAAGCAGTGGTGCCAGCAGATCAGAGACTCCAAAATATCCTTGTAAAATCAACATTCAGCCTTTGATGTGTCCTTATCTGGCAGGGAGGGATTTCCCAAACATTCCAGGGCTGGGAGGCAAAGCAACAAACTCTGGGTGCACTTCTGGAGCTGAGGCAGTGAAAAAAAACCAAAAAAACCCAAAAAAACCAGCCCAGGCTTCAAGGAAGCACAAACCACACATAAAAAAAAATCTATATTAAATAAAAAAATAAAATATATCTTGCACATATGGAAATGAAACAGCTCCTTGTTTATTGAGGATTCATTGAGTTGGGAAATATTTATGTTATAAATATAGAAAAAAGGGGGGAAAGACCTCCTAATAATTATATAATAATATAATTTAAAAGACACAAAAAGTAGCAATGAAATCAGCCTATGTGAACTTTGCAGTATTTTCAAGGATATTTGGGCAAAAATGTTGCTCAAAATTCAGGAAGCAGAAGCCAAAATGCAGTGTGGTGAAGCCAAAAGGCAGGCCCTGAAAATATAAAAAAGATAAAAAGGTTTATTTAGAAATCTGCTGGATTGAAAGTGAATAACTGCAAGCAGCCACTGGCAGAGCTTTTCATCCAGAGGAGCTTTCACTTGGTTAATGGTAATTATAAAATATGTGACAAATTAACTCAGAGCAGTGAAAATGTGCATGACAGATAAAAATAAATGTTACAGTGCTGCTCACAACTCCTCTTTCAGTGCCAAGAGTTTTAGAATCAGTCAGAAATGACTCAGGAAGAAAAGGCTGAGCTCAGAGCAAGTCTGATCACCAGCACCATCACCAGACAATTAAAAGCTCCAAAATTGCATTAAACCCCCCAGTGCTCTGCCATGCAGGGATTGGGGCTTGGGGATTTTTGTTGGTTTTAATTTACAGGTGCTAAAATGCAGGTAGAATATTAAATCATGTTTGTTTGGGGTTTTTGGGGGTTTTTTTTGTTTTTTTTTTTATTTTTTTTGTTTGGTTTGGTTTTGGTTTTATTTTGGTTTTGGTTTTGTTTTTTTTGTTTTGTTTTTTTATTGTTTTTTTTCAGTCCAATTTCCCTCTCCTGGCGTTCTCCCAGCCCTGCAGACGATGCTGGTGAGCAGCCAGGGAGCATCAGGAGCAGGACACAGCCCAGACAGCAGCTGGTGCAGGCTCTCACCTCTGCCCAGCAGGGAGCAGAGGGAAAAGCAGAGAGGAAAAACATCCAAAACACACCAGGAGCTTAATGGGATTTGCATCAAACCTGATGCAAATGGCATAAAAGAGAGAACAATAAAAGAGCTTTATTTGCCTGCACTCTTCCAAACCTGAATAAAAACCTTTCTTCAGTCTTGCTCCAGTTTGTCACCTGTGACTGCAAAGAAATTTCCACCATCACATCCCATTGATGCCTTTTAGGAGTGGCTAAAAACAGAGGCCAGACAGAATTAAAGGAATAAAAAGTAGTTTATTTATATTATATTTATTTATATGTGTTGCATTATATATATATGACACGGAGGGGGAAGAGAGATTTATTTAAAATGAACAATTACTGGTGTGACATGATGGCACCAGGTTAAAGGGATGTCTGAGTGCAGACAGCTCATGTTTTAAAAAATTCTCATTACATTTTGGCCTGGAGTAATGATTTGTGCAATTGGGATGTTTCCTTCAGCTAAGCTCTCTGCCTCTCTCCAGGTTTTCCAACCATCTTCAGTGCAAAATTTACAGCAATGATCAAATCTCCTGGAAGCTCTGTTCAGTTTATATTTTTTTTAAGTCCCTCAAATTAAGGATTGAAGACAAGAAAATCATTTCACTGCTCAGTCTGAAAAATGTTTGAAGGACTAATATTCAATCAATAATCAATGCCTGGATCCCTCTGATCCATCACAGAGACCAAGATGTGGGAATGCTGAATTTCTGTGAATTTCTGGAATGCTGCAGCTCATTCCTGCATTCCTTAGGGATCATTCATTTCTGGTTTTCAGGACATCTAAAGAAATTCTCCTCAAGCCAAATGCATTTGTCCTCCTGCTGTTTGATTCTCAGTCCATGCACATCACACAGATCCTGTCACAGTGAAGTGAGTCACAACAATCCGAAACCACAACGTGCTGCCACCTCCTTTGGATGCATTTCTTCAGGAATATTCACCAGAAACTCAGATTTTCCCTGTCACACAGCAGCATCCCAGCCCAGGATCTCTGAGAACTGGTCCAGCAGCATCTGCCAGCACCTTGGAGGAGATGCAGAGAACAGAGAGGCTGCACAATTAACAAGTCAGCACCCTGCAACCACCCCCAGGCAATGAGAGAGCTGAAAAATGACTGGAGGAAAGCGAGGAGTGGCAGAAGGACTCGTTCTGTTCGTTCAAATAATGAATTGGCTTCAAAGAACCGAGTGGAGCTGTTGTCTTAGTAACCCAGTCCGAGAGAGAAAATCTTGTGTGGAGTTGGCAACAGAGCCTGGAACATCTGCACAGCCAGGCAGGCTGGCAGGTCCAGGTTCCCTGGCAATACCTGGCAGGAGCTGTGCTGGAATTCAGCAAATGCTGAATTAAACAGAACAAAAGAAGCTGGTTTTACTGCTTCTGTGGCACTCATTTCCTAAAAAAAAAAAAAAAAAAAAATAAATTTAAAAAACCAGAAAAAATAAAACTGGCAGGTCAGCTCAGGACACGCCTCATTGGGATGTTTTTGGGGTTTTAAATAAATACAGGACCCTCCAGGTCAGCTCAGGACACGCCTCATTGGGATGTTTTTGGGGTTTTAAATAAATGCAGGACCCTCCAGGTCAGCTCAGGACACGCCTCATTGGGATGTTTTTGGGGTTTAAATAAACTCAGGACCCTCCTCATGCCCAAAACGCCACTCAGTCAGTAAAAATCACCAGTGACCCAAGTTGTGTGGGGGAGAGCATTGCCTATAATCCTGTCTGAAAGGATTTTCAGCGTTGGGCATGTGGAGCTGCAAAAGAAGAGAGTTATCAAAATAGGAACTCCAATCAGAAAGTGTGTTAGGCACTGAACTGTGCTCCCTGCCATGGAAATGCTGCAATCACAATTTGTTAAAAATAATCATTCCCTCGGGCTGAACCATCTGCAGGGATTGAAGTCACCTTTGTGGACAAGCCAGGATGCTGTTGGTTAAAAAAAAACAAAAAACAAAAAACCAGGAAATTTGCAGCAAAAATTGTGGGAGGTCACAGTGTCCAGTTCTGGATCCTCAATGCAGGAGGGGCTGGGGAGAGTCCAGGGGAGGGAACAGAGCTGGGAAAGGGATGGAGAATTCCTGAGGGAAATGGGAAAGGGCTGAGAATTCCTGAGGAGGCTGGGGAAGGGCTCAGCCTGGAGAAAAGGAGGCTCAGGGTGGGCACAGCAGGAATTTCCCCATGGGAAGGGAGCTCAGGGATTGGAATTGCCCAGGGAGGTTGGATCCCCATCCCTGGAGTGTCCAAGAAATTCCTGGAGTGGCACTGAGTGCTCTGGGCAAAAGTCACAAGATCCTGTGATTTACAGAGGGGAAAAAAAAGCCCCTCCAATTTAAACTAAATCTTCAGAAACCAAACTATTATTTTCCAACCCCCACTGTTAATTGTGAAAGAACAATTACTGTGGCAAATAGAAAGATTTAACTGGAGTGCCTGAGATGATCTCTGATGAACAATATTTCATGAACACGTCTGGATTCCATCAGTTTGCTCTGCAAACAGCAGAGAACTCTGCAAGTCACACAACAAACAATCTTTTGCAGCATCACTTAGATTTTTGAGTGATCTGGAGAGAGGGTCTAAGAGCCAAGAAAGCATTTCAGATCATCTGGGATCCCTTGGTGGAATTTTAAATGTGCTCCCCAAAGGACAGAGTGGTGCTCGTGAGCCTGGAGTCCAATTGGCTTTGGTGGTTTCAATGCAAAAGAAAGTTAATTAGTCATTAAAAAAAAGCTCCATGATAAACATGGCAGCCCAATTTGTATTCAAATATGACTTTTCTGGTCTAAAGTAGCAAGCAAAGCAATTAGCCTGCAAAGGCATTAACTGCTGGGTTGTTCAGTGGATGGTGAGCAAATGCAGGGCTGTTTTTCACTCCTTTAATGCATTCCCAGCATTAGGGTTTGGTTGCCATTATGGTGATTAACAACAGCCTCAGACCCTGCTCTCAGCTGCCTCACAAGACCAGAAAATTGATTGCAGGAGCAGCACTTGGCCCCCTGCACTCCCTGAATTCCAGCCCCAGCTCAGCAGAGAAGGGATCTGAGTGCTGGAGAGCCTCTGCAGAGTGTGCACAAAGTGCTGGGAGTTTGACTCGGTGTTAAAATGAAATTATCAGAGATATTCGGCTCAGGGGATGGAAACCAACAATGTTTGAAATGCAGGAGTGATGCAGTGACCGAGGGAAGAAGCACTGGGATGGCAGGGCAGGACAGGGACACCTTGAGCAACCCCTGAACCCCTCCTGGAGGCACAGCCAGGCAGAGCTGCAGGGCAGCTGCACATCCCACACCCTGCATATCCTGCACACCCTGCACATCCTGCACATCCCACACCCTGCACACCCTGCACATCCCACACCCTGCACATCCCAATCCTGCACATCCCACACCCTGTACATCCCACACCCTGCACATCCCACACATCCCACACCCTGCACACCCTGCACATCCCACACCCTGCACATCCCAATCCTGCACATCCCACACCCTGCACATCCCAATCCTGCAAATCCTGCACATCCCACACCCTGCACACCCTGCACATCCCAATCCTGCACATCCCACACCCTGCACATCCTGCACATCCTGCACACCCTGCACATCCCACACCCTGCACACCCTGCACATCTCACACCCTGCACATCCCAATCCTGCACACCCTGCACATCCTGCACATCCCACACCCTGCACATCTCACACCCTGCACATCCTGCACATCCCACATCCTGCACATCCCACACCCAGCACACCCTGCACATCCCACATCCTGCACATCCCAATCCTGCACATCCCACACCCTGCACACCCTGCACATCCCAATCCTGCACATCCCACACCCTGCACATCTCACACCCTGCACATCCCACACCCTGCACACCCCACACCTGCACATCCCAATCCTGCATATCCTGCACATCCCACACCCTGCACACCCTGCACATCCCAATCCTGCACATCCCACATCCTGCACATCCTGCACTCCCTGCATATCCCACACCCTGCACATCCCACACCCTGCACACCCTGCACATCCCAATCCTGCACATCTCACACCCTGCACATCCCACACCCTGCACACCCTGCACATCCCACACCCTGCACACCCTGCACATCCCAATCCTGCACATCTCACACCCTGCACATCCCACACCCTGCACACCCTGCACATCCCACACCCTGCACATCCTGCACATCCCACACCCAGCACTCCTCACACCCTGCACATCCCACACCCTGCACACCTTGCACATCCCAGGTGCAGCATGGCACCTGCAGGAGGCACCTGAGACATCCAGAGGGAGGAATCCCAAATCTGAACCCGAGAGATTGAACTGATTTGAATTGCATTACTTCTCCTCTCCCTCTCGGGGTATTAATTGGGATTTTTGTCAGATCAGTTTGCTGTCAGGGAGATGAAAGATTTGCCTGTCAGCCAGTGTTTATGAGGCAGTCTTCAAGCTGAGAGAGAAAATTAAAATCATTACCATGCCACTAGGCTGAAGCCAAACTTAATATCCCACCAAATATTTTGCAATTCAGCTGAATTAGAAGAAATGAAGGGCAGAATCCTTCACCTTGGTTGGAATTGGAGTTTTTACCTGAGTCACACTTAAATCACAGATCTGAGGAGAGGGGAGAGGGAAAGTGAGCTCATAAAACATTCTGTGTTGTCAAGTCAGGTTTTCAGAGTGTTCTTACTCCAACTGCAGGCAGTTCTGCTGGGATCTGCTGGGGATGGGGCAGACTTTGGAATCCTCATCCTCTGGAAGTTCTGATCACTCCACTGAAAAACCCCAGCGGGGTTATTTTGCAGGTTCATTGCTTTGCTTTCTTATTCAGACTAGAATCGATATTTTAATCCAAATTCCCAGTCAGCCCAGTACAAATCCCAGATTTCCAGTACAAATCCCAGTAGGAATGGTTTGTTTTGATCCCAGTGAGGAATGGTTTGTTTTGATCCCAGTGAGGATTTTTTTTATTTAGATCCCAGTAGGGAATGGTTTATTTGGATCCCAGTGAGGTATGGTTTATTTGGATCCCAGTGAGGGATGGTTTATTTGGATCCCAGTAAGGAATGGTTTATTTGGATCCCAGTGAGGGATGGTTTATTTGGATCCCAGTGAGGGATGGTTTATTTGGGGACCACATTCCTGGTGCTGGGGAATAACTGGATGAGACAGGAGAAGCCTCAGGCCCATCTGAAGCACTGAGGCAAAATAAAAGGGGATTTGCAGCCCTGGTTCATCTTTCCAGCAGTGCACATCAGCTTTGGATCTGTCAGCAGTGAGTCAGTGCTCACTGCCAAGAACAAAGGTCGATGATTTCCCCTCCCTGAGCAGAAGAAACTGAGGCTGCTGACTCAAAATCAGATTTTCAATCACTGCCTTGGCTGATTAATCCTCAGTTTTGTCCCAGCTTTAGCATCCAAACCTGGAGCTGTTGGGAAGGGTGAATTTGGGGTTTCAAATGCTCCCCGAAATGAATATTTGGTGTTTATTTTAAAGCATTCAGAGTAAATGGGAATGCTCTGTTCTCTGCTCCCAGATTTCCAAAGTGTTCCATAGGATTTTTAAACTATTCCAGTTTGGTTGGGGTTTTTTGTTGTCTTTTTATTGTTTTAATTTTTATTTTCTGTGGGCATGCAGGAGAAAAAGGGAGAATCCAAGTTGCTTCTGCCAGTGGCTCACACATTTTCAGCAGCCAGCACAGGAATTCCCAAATCTCCACTAAAATCCCTCCTGAGTCCTCCCTCAAATCCCAAAAAATCTTCAAAAATCCCCCAAAAATCCCCCCCAAAATCCCCAGATTCCACCTTTAAATCCCAAAATAATCCCTAAATCCACCCAAAAAATGCCCCATAAATCTCCTTTAAACCCCACAAGAGCCCCTAAAATCCACAAAAAAATCCCCCTTAAAACTCCATTAAATCCCCCCCAAAATATTCCTTAAATTTTAAAAAAATCCCCCTAAATCTCTCCCAAATTCCCCCGAAATCTTCCCTAAAATCCCTCTGAATATCCAAGACTCTTCCTCAAATTCCCAAAACCCCCAAAAAAACCAAAAAATCCCCAACAATCCCCCAAAAATCACCCAAAAAATTCCAAAAATCGCCAAAAATAAAAAAATTCGCAAAAATTCCCCCAAAAATCGACCTAAAAATGCCCCAACCCTGCCCGCGCGCCCCCGGTGACGTCGTGTGGCCCCGCCTCCCAGGCCACGTGACCCACATGATGACGTCACGTAGCCCCGCCTCCCACGCCGCGTTACACTCTGTGACGTCACGTGGCCGCGACTCCCTGACCACGTGATCACGCGTGACGTCACTTGTCCCACGCCGCGTGAGCAGTGACGTCACGTAGCTCCGCCTCCCACCACCTTGCCCCCGGGGCCATTTTGGGGCATTTTTTAGGGATTTTGAGGCCATTTTGGGATGAAATTTTGGGGGTTTTTTGAGGATATTTTGGAGCCATTTTGGACTTTTTGGGGGGAATTTTGGGTCTATTTTGGGGCCATTTTGGGGCTCAGTGGGGGCATTCAGGGACATTTTTGAGGGGATTTTGGGGCTTTCTTTGGGAAATTTTAGGGAGTTTTGAAGTAATTTTTGGAGTCATTTTGGGGACATTTTAGGGGGAATTTGGACCCATTTTGGGGGGATTTTGGGGTCTTTTTGGGGGCATTTTAGGGGGCTTTTAGTGCCATTTTGGGGCTCAGTGGGAGGATTTAGGGACATTTTTGAGGGGAATTTGGGGTTTTTTTTCAGGGAATTTTAGGGATTTTTGAGGCCATTTTTGGGGTGATTCTGGGGACATTTAAGGGGAATTTGGGACCTTTCTTTGGTTTTTTTGCTTCACTGCCTATTTATTTCCTGTGGTTCAAATATCTGAAATACTGTCAGGATCATTTAAAAATATCCCATTTCTCCCCATATAAAAATACTTAAGATGATGATTAACTGTTAGAAATGAGATTGATACCACTTGATTGCTCTGTAACTTCAGATATTTAAAAATTGCCCAGATTTGTGCATGCAAATGCTCAGCCCTGTAGCTTTATTAGGAGCAAACAGGATTTGTTATGTGAGCTGTCAGCTCCTTTGAGCTGTGCATTCACTCAAATGCTCTTTGCAGACAAGTGCAATTACACATGGAAAGTGCAGAGGAAAATGGATTAAACAGGTTTGGAACCTCTCAGGAAAAATTACCCCGTGTACATTCTAAGCCACTCTTTTCAGAGCAGCTAAAATAAATTCTTTTTTATTTTAGAAGTGTATTACACTTGCCAAAAATCCAAAATTGTCAGGGGTAGGGATTATGTTATACTGGTGATTTTGGAGTTCAAGGACCACACAACCAGGATCAGCCTCTAGAAACTCTGTCTGCAACTCCTTTATGAAAAATTAATTTTTTTTTTTTTTGCAAGGCCCTACAAAGATTTCCTGTCCACCTGCAACAAAGTTAATTGAAAGTCGAGATGGAAAATTGTAATTAAACCCAAAATGCAGCAGCATGAGGGGTGAAGGGAGCTGTGCAGAGTGTGGCAGTGACTGGAATTGTTCATGGGAAGCATCTCAGCATTTTTCCCAACCAAACCAACCCCAAATCCATCAGTGCCACCAGGGGATGGGGCTCAGCTCGTGCACAGGTCGTTGTGCAGCTAATGACCCGGAGATGGGTAATTAAAGGGTAATTAAAGGTTTCACTCAGCTCCAAGATCTCAGATCCACTCCCCTGTCTCCTCAGTGATGCTCTGCTCATCAAACCTGTGCCATCATTAACTCATTAACAGCTGCACGATGCAAAGGAGGGGAAGCAGAGGGGGTTAATGCCTCGTGGTTGGGAAGGATGTTCAGAGCTGGGATGATCATTTTTCTGTCAATGAAAGCAGCTAAAAAATTAAGTAAAAAGAAAAAAAAAAAAGAGCTAACAGGAATTAATATTCCCCCGTTAAATAGCCAACAAATTGCTGTTCTGATCAGTGCTGATGGCTCTGATTCCCTGAACCACAAGGTGCCCCTTTTTTTGGTTTAATACAGGTAAAACCCCAGTGTCTCTTCACCAAGATTGTACAACTCTGAACACATGGACAGAAAATAATATATGCAATAATATATGCAATAATTTATGGACCGATGCCCAGGGATGAGCTGCACACGATGATGAGTGTCAGAGGGATTTGTCCCCAGCTCTGCAACCTGCTTGGGCCAGAGGAGGAGCAGTTAAAGAGGAGTTCTCATAGTATCAATCTCATTTTTAAGTATTTTATACGAGGAGCAATGGGATATTTCTAAAAGATCCTGACAGTGTTTCAGATATTTCAACCACAGGAAATAAATAGACAGTGAAGCAGGTCCTGTAACTGATTTCCAGCTTTACATCTCTGCTGGGCTCTTGGAAATCACGTGTGCAGTTGAAGTATTTAAAACCAGGAGCAGGGAAAATTCTCCAGGTAAAGCCCCAGATCAGAGCAGTGCCCTTTTCCAGGCAGTTCAGCTACCTTTAAAAAATGACTCCACTTTTAGAAGTACCAGAGCAAAGGAGTTAATTAACAGGGCACTTAATCACATCTCCTGGCACCAATACATCAGCTACAGGTGTCATTTCCATTAACATCCTCCAATATTTATATTTTCCAGGACTCTGTAGAAGTGCTGTTAATGGAGTTGGGAAGAAGAGATCATTTTCTTGCTGCAGCCAGTCTGTGATTAAGTGCTCAGGCTCTGGTAACAAATGAATGCAACAACCTTTAAATCCTTTCCATACAGACAAATTAATGCATTCCTCATCATAATATCACTGGGATCCAGACAGGCCAGTGCATCTCTGTGACTTTCCCTGCATGAGTCAGATTTACACTGCTGCACTGGGGGGAAAAAAATAAGAAAAAGGCTGGGATGACAAGTTGAAAAACAAGTTAAAATGATAAAATTTGCCATTGGTATGTTGTCAGCACATAATTCCAGAAATTACTGTGGATAAATCCATTGCTGGGGGTCCTGATGCTGGGAGCCACCTTCCTCTTCCCCTTCTCCTTCTCCTGTTCCAGCACTGCTGCCAATGAAATTGGATGTCAGTGTTACAGTCTCACCCTAATTTCCAAATCCCTTGTGCTAATAGTGCTTAAGCCTTAATTGCACGTTTAATCATCAGAATTACAGAGTGGCTCGAGGAAGTTGGATGGGAAAAATGCAGTGGGCAAAGAGAGCAGAGGAAATCAAAGAGCAGAGGGAGAGAAAAGAAATCATTTTCTGGTTTGCAGAAATTGTTAAACATGTATTTCACCAATGGTGAAATAGCAGCTTGGTGCTGCTGAATGCTCTGTGCTTACTGGAACTAATTATTTACAAATTTATCTGTCTATCTACAATCTTAAGGACATGCTGCCATCAACTAAACTCAAGCACTAAAAATGAAAAAAATTGAGCTCTGGACACGGATTTTTCTGTAGCTGGCTGAGGTTTTTTAAAGCTCTGCATACCAAATCTTCACCCCAAACAAGAAGTGTTCTGTGTTCGAAGGAAAAGAGATTTTTTAACTTGATAATTGAAATACTTGACTGCAAAAAGAAAATCGATCCTATCTACAGAACCCAGCATTTCTAGAGTCTCAATGAACTTGCTAAATCACTTCAGTCACCAAGGAAATAAAGGTGACAGTTGGTGAAATAATGAACTGAAACTGGGAGCTGGGATAGTCAGGAATATTCAGTGTTGATGCTGAGATGTCAGAACTGCAATTCCTGTCTCAGTGCCTCATCTCCTGCAGCACAGTTATTCTGAGAAAAGTCAAAATCACATTTTAAAACAGCCCACAGACAATAGAATAATTCTTACTACAGGTTTGTTACTGACACTTCTTCCTCCAGTGGAAGTCTTGTGGTGGCTGGGTAATGTCTGAAAAATGAAACTCTGACTTCATAACTGAGCTGCCAGCTCCCATCACTTTGTTAGAACCTTCAGAAAAAGTTCTCCTTTTCTCACTGGAAAGCAATTTGTTCAGCAAAACTTTAAAAGCTTTTTTTAAATGATCCAAAGGTGTGAAGCTGCTCTGGAGGCTGCCCAAAAACAGGATGAAGGATCCAAGCCCCTGTCTGACAGTGGCAATGGCTTTGCTTCTGTACCCAGCTCAGTTCTGCACTCCCCACCCAGAAAATCAATCCCTGCTCTGGTTTAACTGGCACCAAGCCCCAGCTGACCCTGCAGGGAAAGCCTGGCTGATGGATCAGGGTGGGTTTGACCTTTTGGCTGCAATCTGTGACAGAGATGGGCACCCCTGCATCACCCCAAGCCCAGCTGGGGATGGCTTTCCCTGCTTTCCCTGCATCCCAGGCACTCCTGGAACCTGTCCTGGGGCTTTGCAGGGCTTTGCTTTGGTACCAGCTCTGCTCAGCCCAGCCCCAGCAGGAATTCCTGTCAGGAATTCCCATCAATGCCAGCCTGCCTGAGGCTGTGCTGCTCCTTCTCCTTGAGGATTTTCTTGCCCCTGCCCTGCTGACATTTCCTTCTTCCAGTTCACCAAACACCATCAGGTTTGGAAATCTAAACTTGTCCTGCACTGCACGTGCACCAGGAATGATCCTCGTGGTTTCAGCTCCCTGGAATCCTGATGTGCTTTAAAATGATTTATAGGAAAGTTTCTTCCTCTTGACTGCACTGGGTGATGAGCAGATGAAATCTCTCCTGAGCCCTATGAATTATCAGTAGCAAATCTGTGCCTTCTTGTACAGAAAATCAGATAAAGTATCTCCTTTGCAACCTTTCATTTAATCTACAGACTGATACCATATTGCTCCAAGCTTTATGTCTTAAAAAGAATCCATGGAAGATGGACAAGCTGTGCTAATGGTATCTGACAGCTCTTTGTCCAACAACACCCTCCAATGAAGAATTTCCAAACTGCAGAGATTTCCCTGGCTAACATTTGCTGACAATGACAGACTGGGCTACAAAATGACAGGGATAAAAGCCTCCATCCCAGGTTTATACCAGCCCAAGCCTCTCCAATCGAGCTCATCAGCAGCTCCATGATTTTTACTTTTTTTGTGTGTTTATGTTCTTGTTTTGGTGAGGCACTTATCAGCAAATCAATTGGACAAACTGACAGAGAGGAGGTTTGGATGGGATATTGGGAAGAATTCCCTCCCTCTGAGGGTGAGGAGGTTGCCCAGAGGAGCCTGTGGTGGATTTCCTTCATTTATAAATATTTTATAGCTTTAAATGTTGCTTGGTTTGGCTTAGGTGTGGACCAGGTTTAATTTGGGGGTTAAAGCAGCTCAGAGCTGCGTGCAGAGCCCTGATTCCAGAGCCCTCTTCTCTCTCTATTGACTCTTCCTCAATCAGTCTGGGCTCAGCTGCACACTCAGGAGCTGCAGATAAATCAGGCAGGCAGGGCTCAGTGTGCATTCATGTTCATGCACCCTGGTGTGAGATAAAACCCAGATAAAAACCCAGATAAAACATGGCCCAAGCTCCACAGGCACTGAGGATCCCACACTCTGCTCCTTGGGTGGCAGCTCTGGGGTTTTCAGGCACTAGATGTAAATGCAAATCTGCATTTAGATATTTAGAAATGAATTTTCAACTGTAGATCTGTCAAATTGACAAGTAAATTTAGCAGTAAAACAAATTCTGCAGTTGATTTTCCTACCACTTGTCTAAAATCAAGTATTGTGCCATTAGGACCCCAATTCTTCTACAGTGAAGTCCATTTTGTTCCTCTAGATCAAAGCAGTGAATTTTAATATTTCCATTTTAAACAGTAATTTTTAATATTTCTCTTTGTCTGCACACATGTTGCATCAGCATTTCTGCAAAGTCAAAGTCAACTGCTGTAAATGCCTGAACATCCAACTCACCTGTGACTCTTCAAGAGCTGACATGAGCACAATTCTTTGTTTCAGGTAGCACAGACATAAAAACCAGCTGAACACATCTCCTACCCCTACAAACAGAGACAAGCTTTAGTTTTAAACCTCTCCCAGGGGCTGTTTGATCCCTGAGATGTTCAGCATTGTGCTGGGGGACATTTTCAGAAGCAAAGCAGAGCTCTTCTGGCTGAATTTTTAACAAGATTAAAAACTGGGGGAAGTGCTTTCACAACAGCAATGGAACTGAAATTGTATTATTTTCCCCCAAGTGTTAATAAAAAGCAGTGTTGGAGTTTCCAGCAGTCCTTGGCCATGTGTGTCAGGATTAATAATTTTCCTCTGAGTTGATTGTACCCACAGGCAGCCAGGTTTTATCTCATAAATACATAAATATTTGTGTGCTGTAGGCTGTTGGTCAAAGGCCAGGCCTTACACAGGAGCTTGGTTAAATTCAGACTTATCCCAGGTACCCAAGAGACAGCAGAGATTTAAACTCTGAAGAGAATTATTAAAAACCCCAAAGCTGTGCAGTGTAAGTCTGGTGTGCACAGCCCTGTTTGTTCCAAATTTGATGATTTGATGAAATTCTGGACTTTGCTTAAAGGGCAAAACTTGGCAGACTCAACAACTCCACTGAACAAGGTTTTCCTCACTTGCCTGGGCTGTGCTGAGAAATCCAACAGGAATTTTTCATTAAGGAAGGCTGGGAGCAGTCCTGGCCAACCTGGAGTCCAACACTGAGCACACCCTGATGTTCTCCTCACATTTATCAGTTTTTATTCCATTTTTTATTCCACCTTTTATCAGCTGGGTGAAATTCCCTCCTATTGCAAACCTGCTGGAGAATCCTCCCTGGCCTGTGTTTGGTGTTCTGTGCAGCCCCAATTTAATTACAAAATAATTTGGTTTTCTGTGTGACTCATGCAATCTAAATAAAGACAAAGTTGGTTGTAAATAATTTCTGTCAGGCCTTATTATTCCTATATATATATTCGTATTTTTTCTCTCTTGTGAATCAGACTATTAGAATAACATTAAATAAATTATCTGAACCACTGACTCATGCAAACCAAACTGCTCAGTTCTGTTGTTCCTACAGAAAATGTGGCTTCAGTATTCAGAATTCAGTCTCTTTTTGCCCTTAGATGTGATTTTATTACCACAAAATTATCAGAGCTTCAGCTACACACCATTTCCTGTAATTACTGAATGATTATGCACCACAATTGTATTGTGGAGTGTAAAGGGATCCCAGATCTGCTCTACAAAATAAAGGTTCCACTGGAGATCATCCTGGGAAACATTTCTGTGTCAAATACAGAATCACAAACAAGCCCTGGAAATGCCTTGAGCACAGGAATTGAATGCCCTGTGTCTGACAGAGGTTTTACCAAGATTTTAAAAATCTCCTTGACAGCAGGCGCCAAAGGGAGCTGAATTTCACCTGTATTTTACTGCAATTTCACCTGTATTTTACTGCTTTAATTGCTGCAATTTCACCTGTATTTTACTGCTTTAATTGCTGCAATTTCACCTGTATTTTACTGCTTTAATTGCTGCAGCCCAGTGAAAAACCAGCCATGGGTGACTCTGTGACTTGCAAAACAAATCCTGTACCAAAATTGTATTTTAAGACCAAAATGAAGCTGAATGACTGATCCCCACAGTAAGGGATCCTCAGCCCAGCACTCCCAAAGCTCTGAGATCCAAGAACAGCTCTTGGGGACACATTTCATCCTCCAGGTGTCACAACACAAATGTCACAACATAGAGAATGGCCAGGAGATTTAAACATTTCTATTACCAAGTGCTAATAATTCTAATAATCCTAAATGATTCAGGAGATGTTCAGGGGTGAACAGAACACCAGGGTTTGGTTCATGGCCTTCTCTTGCTCAGCTAAAGCAAACATTATTAGAAAGAACAGATTCCAATCCATCAAAAATAAAAAGTAGAACATGGGGTGCTGAACAGAGTAAGTGCCAACTCCAAAACAATTGCAAATCTTCATGACAGAAAGGTTATTACAGGCAAAACCAGGATGCTGTCAAATACTTCCAAGCAGCTGATGCACCATCTGCAAAGTCACTTCCACAGTGACAACTCCAGAATTAAAAAAATGTTCCCTGCACGTTCTGCTTTGCACTTCTAAAAATACCAAATGATGGCTTGGCACAGGAGCTCTGCAAACGACAAAAATTCAGAGCTGAAAAATTCTGAGGTGCAACGATCTGCAAACACAATTGTCCAGAGCACAAATTGGACATCCCAGGTGCACAAAGCCCTAAGGGACTAAGCCAACAGGAGAAAAGCATCACACACATGAATTCTAGAGAGAAAATAAGGGGGAAATCAGGTCTGTGGCTCTGAACACTCTTCCCTAAACAGCAGCACTGTATTTATGGCCAGTCCCAATTTTAGGGAAGCTCTCACACCCTGCTGTGCAAAAAAAAATCACCTTGAAGGTTCCTTCCAGCCCAAACCATTGCAAACCCTTTTTTATTTTTTATTTCCCCAGAACCATGCTGTGGGCTGGCTGGAAGTGCCAATCATTAGAAACCCCTGCAGAGCTGTGAAATGCTGAGCACAGCAGTGGCTTGGGAAGTGTCAGCCCCCAGGATCACACAGCCAAAGCTTCAGTGCAGCAGTGGCACTGCCAGCCTTGTCCAGAATTGGCATTCCCAGATCTCTGATGCCATCTGCTGGGTGCTCCTCGTTATGGGTCAAACTCCAGCAGTTCTCACCTGACAAAAACCACCCCTCTTGTATTTTCTTTGGTTATTAAGCCAATCAAGACATTTAAAAATGACATTAGCTCCTCCTAGTGATGTGGGCACAGGTCAGGGATTGATGCTGACACTGCAACAAAACCTATGAACAACTGGGACACCAATTTCCTAAACAAACATGGCTTTAGGAACTGTTCAGGAAAATCAGAAATTAAGATTCACCACTGTGACTTGCAGCATTTTGTGGGATTCCCAAATACAAAGCAGGAAATGAGTGGAAATGAGGGCTCCAAAAGCTTTTCCTCACTACCAAAGTGAGCTTAAAGAGCCCTTGTTTGTCCTCTGGCAGATTCCTGACATCTGAACTGAGGGTACAACAGAGAGGAGGAATTGAAGAGCTCCAGGAAGACTCTTAAAAAAACCTGAACAGCATCACTGCCTCTTCATGTCCTGTACCACACAGCTTTTATCCAACAGCCACTCCAAAATTCTCTTCCCATTTGTTTGAAAGCTTTTCATGAGCACAAAACACAGGAAACTCCAATACATGCCTGGCTTTATTGCCTTAATAAACAATGCAAATATTCCAATCTTGATGTTTTACCAACCATGTGAAGTCACTGTTGTCCTGAATAAATAAATAACTGCAATACCAAAATAAGAAAGTTCTTATATATACAGAACTTGACAGGAAAGTAAAAAAAAAAAAAAAACCAACACCAAACCAACAAAAAGAAAGGGATGGATTTTCTTTTCTCAAATGTAATTGCAGCAGTGTTATCAAAACATTTAATAACCTAAGGAAAAGTTGGGTGTTGTGTTTAGAAAAGCTTTAACTGTCCTCAGCCTCCAGATTTATGTTATTCCCAAACTTTGCATAGAGCTGAACTTTGAGGTCAGACAACACCCTCTGGATGGACTCCACTCGGGATTCCAGGGCTTCAATTTCCTCTTGTAAACTCCTCTGAAAAAGACAAAATAAACAAAAATCAACAAGTTCTGTACAAACTGAGCCAGGTTTGTCAGCAGCACAGAACAACAGAGGTGCCTCTTTTCCAACTTATTCCCAGGTCTGGCTGCAGGATTTGTTGCTGGAGTCCTTTGGAGTGACTCAGATCCTAAATCCAGCATCACTTCAACCTGTGGGAGCTCCAAGGATGCCCAGATCACCCCAGGCCAGTGCCCAGCACACAGACAGCCCTGTCCAGCAGCTCCAGACAAACCTTTGCCTCCTCCAGCATCTGCTGGGTCTCCTCCAGGGAATGACTGATGAAGACATCCCCAATCTGGTAGGGGATCAGCTGGGAATCAGCATCATCCAGCAGCATGATGTCATCACAGGCATCCTCCAGGTTCTGCAGCTGCTTCTGTTTGCCAGGACACAGAAAAAGAATTTTTGTAAAAATTCAAAATCCTTTGTAAAGCATTTCAGTGGACACACAGCTGGATAAGGAACTCAGAGAGGCTGGAATTTGGGAACAAATCCCACCCACCACCAGGATATCTTGTGGAACAGCTCCAGAGCTGGAATTTAAATTAAAATTTAAGTATTAAATTCCAGAGAACTGTACCACTAGAAACTCCTGGTTAATAATCATTATATCTCATTATCAGAGTAATTACCTGCCTAGGCAGTGAAACACAGCAGATTTAAACATCACTAATATCTGACATACTTTTACCATTCTCTATTTCCAAAATATCAGAACCCAACTCACAGTAACTCACTGCTGCTAATTTTCTGTGATCCAGCTGAAAATTAATTCAGGCCAACGAACAGTTAGTGAGATCTGAAGCAAATGTACCTTTTTCACTTCTATTTCTTCTTTCAGCTCTGTGATCCTGCTGGTGTTTCTTGCAAACTTGTTAATTTTCTGTTGATCTTCAAAGGTGACATTGACATCTTCTGCAGCCTGCAAGGAGGAGAGGTCAAAATGATGATTTCAGTTTTCACATTAACTTGAGCCTCACTGCAAGGACATTCCTATGAATTGTCTGGAAAATAATCTGACAGCCACCACACTCTGCTTATGCACCTGGCTGCTCCAAGTGCCTCTTCAAGGACAGCACAAATACCACATTGAGCTGGTAACTCCAAATTAAACACTGGCCAGCCATGGCATCCTAGAGCCCTGGCACAGAGCAGCTGTGGTGTCCCTGCAGCCCTGGCAGTGCCCAAGGCCAGGTTGGACACCCTGGGACATGGGAGGTGTCCCTGCCATCCCAGGGGTGGAACAATGAACAGAATGGATTTTAAGCTCCTTTCCAACACAAGCCACGATGATGACTGTTATAAGTGCATTGGGATAAATGCTGTATGTATAATGTTAAAACAGCTCTTCTGTATGAATATAGGGTCTTTTATTTTCTTCCAATAGCAAAAGTTAGACATAAGTTTTTTTAGAAATAGTATGCTGAAACTACCAGCCTACAGCCCATGAAAGTGTGATGGGACCCTGCAGCTGACAGGACAATTATCAAAGGGCCGGGACCACCACCCAAATTAAAAGCTGATAAGAAGAGAATTAAAACCACAAGCCACGAAACATGCATGCTCTAAAAAAGCAGACCCAAAGAGTGGCCATGCTAAACAGTTCCCAGAAAAGTTTACTATGTAAGAAGGACTATGAATATGCATCAGGCTGATATATTGTAAAGTGTATTTAAAGAGCGTTCCCGAAGCAGCCGCGTGCTCTCAGCAGCTTGCCAAGCACCCGGCCGTTTTAACCCTTCACTTTATGTGTGTCTCCAATTGTCTTTTTATCAAACCTTTTAAATTTTACGAGGACAGTGAAACGTGTTTTTCCCAATGATTCCATAACTGCCCACTCTCCCAGAACATTTCCCCTCCCTTGCAGCCCGCCCGTGTTGTTCGTGAGGAGCCGGAGCAGCCGAGCCCCCGGGACCAGGGCCGTGCCCGCTCCCAACGCCCTCAGCTCCCGAGCCGGGCTCAGCTTGGCCCGGGGCTCAGCCGAGGGGCTCAAACCTCCTCGGGAGGGAAGGAACTCGGCCGGGAAGGGAGTAAATCCTGTACAAAATAACCAAATTTCCCCGGGCCCGTCCGGCACTCACCGCCTTCTTCATGGTGGCCGCCATGTTGCGGCCGAACCATCCGCCCTCCGCGCAGAGCGGCCACGGCAAAAAGAAGAAAGACGAGAAAAAACGCCAGGAAACGGGCGAGAATCTGTGAAAATCTGGAATTATTTCCCTTCGCACCGCTCTCAGCGCGGCGGGATGGCCCGAGAGGCCTCGGGACACGGAATGAATGTGGAGGCACCCCCGCGGTGCTTGGTACGGCCCGGGACAGGGCGGGAGGCGGGCTCGGGTCCGCCAGGGGGCGCTGTGAGACGGGAATGGGATGGGATGGGATGGATGGGATAATGGGATGGGATAATGGGATGGGATGATGGGATGGGATTGGGATCAATGGAATTGGGATCAATGGGATGGATGGGAATGGATGGGGTGGGATGGGATAATGGGATGGGATAATGGGATGGGATGGAATTGGGATCAATGGAATTGGGATCAATGGGATGGATGGGAATGGATGGGGTGGGATGGGATAATGGGATGGGATAATGGGATGGGATGGAATTGGGATCAATGGGATTGGGATCAATGGGATGGATAGCAATGGATGGGGTGGGATGGGATTTATGGGATGGGATAATGGGAATGGGATGAGATTATGGGATGGGATGGGAATGGACGGGATGGGATGGGATAATGGGATGGGATGGGATAATGGGATGGGATGGGATGGGAATGGATGGGATAATGGGATGGGATAATAGGATGGGATGGGAGGGGATGGGAATGGGATAATGGGATGGGATAATGGGATCAATGGGATAGGATAATGGGATAGGATAATGGGATAGGATGGGAATGGATGGAATGACGAGATGGGATCACTGGGATGGGATCAATGGGATGGGAATGGATGGGATGGAGTGGGATCAATGGGATGGCATGGGATGGCATAGGATAATGAGATGGGATAATGGGATGGGATAATGGGATGGAATCATTGGGATGGCAACGGATGGCATGGGATCGATGGGATGGCATGGCATGGCATGGCATGGGATAATAGGATGGGATGGGATAATGGGATGGGATAATGGGATGGGATAATGGGATGGGATAATGGGATCTTTAATTCTATAATATTGCCTGTAATAGAATTATTTTTGGGTTTGTTATTTTTACAGTTCTGAGTGACTGCTCATTTCAAAACTCCTGTTCCAAATCAGTAGGAAAGACAGAAGAATAAAAGATATTTTGGGTGGCCTTCAGGCTGATGTTACATTTTATTTTGGTGCGTCATCCCACTGAGGGGAAAAGTTAATCACCAAATTTCTCCCCAGAAAACCACATCACTATTAATTCCTATAAAAACATAATCCCAGCTCTAAACCTCTGTTTTCCTCAGAAAACAAGCTCTCATCTCTCTGGCCTGCCCTTCCCTAAGGATCCTGCTAGGAAAGGACCCAGCCTAAGCCGTGGTGATTTCCCTGGCTGGATTAACTGCATCACACACGGAGCCAGAGCAATTTCCCTCAAGAGAAAAGGAGTGCATTTCACAAGAATCCGATGACTCCAAGGCTTTGAACAGAAATCCTTCTCCCACATGCTCGGGCAAGCTCTGTGGGGTGAACCCTGCCAAGAGTAACTCACTGCAGACCTTTCTTATGTAAATAAAAGTGAAAACAGCACACGAGAGCAAACAGCCAGCGTGGAGTAAGAGAAACCCAGTGAACCCAGTGCCCTCCTTCCTCTCCCAGTTGCATAAAGGACTTGCTCCTTCTTGCTCTGCTCCCTGCTCTTGTTGTTGCTGTGGTTGGCTTCACCTTGCTGGGATCCCTTCCACGCCCTGCCTCCATCTCGCTTCTCCTTGGGGTTTTTCACACATTTCCTCCTCCCTGGCTCCAGCCTTTTGCAATCCAGCTCGGTGGGGAAGAGCACTGCCACCTTCTTGCTGCCCCACTGAGACCTTTGGAGCTCCCAAAGTCTTCCCCCCTTTCCCTGGAGTTCCTTTGTGACCTTGCAGCCCCCACACATGGATGTTTCTGTGGATTCAGAGTGCAGGATTTCATGGGGATGCAGTGGTTGGTTTTCCAGGTTCAGCCTGCATCACTTTGGGCAAAAGGCACAGGAGTTTGTCCTGTTTTAGTTGTGCCAGTGTGGTGAAGGAGGTGGCAGTGCTATTTATGATTTATTGTGGAATGCAGCTCCTTGTGTCTGCCCTTCTTGTGCCAGCATTGCAGGGGGATGGAGGGTGAGGAAAAAAATCCTTTTCTAAGGGTGTTCATCTTTTCCAGAAAAGATCTTAATGAGACAGCTCCTGATTATTCATATGGCAAGCCCTCTGCTGAGAATTTTTTAATTCTTTTGTAATCTGAGGGAAGAGCAGCAGATTTTCTCACCTTTCTACCCCCATTCTTCCAAAATACCTGGTGTTAGTCAAAAGCAACCTCATCATTCCACCATTTATCCTCCTCTGCAGTCACATCTATCCAACATTAGTGATTCAATTGCATTAGGTTCTTTCTGCAAGGCATCCCAATAAACCTCATAAACTTTCTCCCTGGTGAGGGGGAGTTCTCTGTGCCTTGGCTGAGGCTCTGCAGTGCCAGGGGAGCCCAGGACAGCTCCTGCTGCTCTCTGTGCCTCAGTGGAGCTGGAGATCCCCTGGGAAATCCCTGGGGCCTTGACCCCCCCTTGGTGAGAATAAACACAGAGTTTTATAACCCCACCTTTCTCTTCTGGTGCTTTCTGCTGCTTTTATTCTAAATAAAAAGGAAAATTTGTCTCTGCCACGCTGCCCTTCCTCACCAGCACTCAATATCACCAGGGAATATTCCAGACTCCAAAATACTAAACTCAGTGTTTCCCTTACTCCACAATATTGTTCAATAAATATTTCTAGAGGTGGAACATCTCCATTTTCCATTTTATGGCCTGTACTGGAAATCTCTCTATGGGACCTGAAGCTGCAGCATCATTTTTGCTTTTTTTACCTTTTGTGCTTCATCTTCAGTGAAAACTGCTCCTGAAATGAGGTCTGCAGTCACACCCATGCAGGTAGAAATAATTTCCTTCCCAAGAGCAGCACTGGCTGTGCCAGTTCTAAAAATGAGTTTGTGTTCCTTGGAAAATACTCCTAAGGAGGAGCAGTGTTCCCTGCTGGATTCCCTCACCTTAAAGCAAAACAGATTTTTTGCTACTGAATCTGAAGGTTCTGAACTCTCATTAGTATGTCCTGTCTGTGCTGTTACTCAACATTTTTTAATGTGTACAAATCTGCCTTTTTCCTGTTTTATTCCTTTTTTCCCCTTTGGATGGGGAGGGTGTTGGCAAACCCACAACAGTCTGGAAGAACTTTTCCTTGGGGACACACTAGAGGAGCTCATTTGCTGCTTCACCAACCTGAGCAACAAACCCAAAAAAATAAAAAATCCCCCCCCCAAAAAACCCCCAAAAAACAAAAAACAACCAACCAAAAAAAAAAAACAACAAAAAATAAACCAAAACCCACCAAAACCAAACCAAAAAACCCCCAGAAAACCAAACCAACCAAACAAAAAAAAACCCCAAAATATTTTCCCAAGGGCAGCGCTGCACTCAGAGACCTGAATGAAGCCAAGCCCTTTAGAGCTGAGGCTGAGCTGAAATGCAGGGCAGGGTTTTATCTGATGAACCAGCTCTAATCCCTGCAGGAGCAGGAGCAGGAGGAACCAGGATGTGGCCCAGAGGGGATTGGGTTCAGCCCCAGAGCCTGACTCATGGCAAACAGAGCTTGGAGATTTTCTTGTGGCTCTGAGGGACACAGTGGGAGCCAAGCACACTCAGCTCACAGCAATGCACTGCTCAAAGTCCAACCTCATCTGCTTGGGGTTTGACAGGATGGATTCATGGGGTATTTTACATGTTTGTTAGAGATTCCAGCAGAAAATGCTGCAGAGCCACAGACAGAGCTGTCCCAGCCTCCCTCTGCCCTGGCATCCAACAGCAGCGCTCCTTAATAGTGAAAAACACTGAAAATCTCAAGTGGTTTGCTGGGTTTTGGAAATTTAGAGTCTAGGTATTAACAGCCAACAGTAACTGTGGGCGAGGTGATGATGATATAAATAACCAGCACCTCTGCCCTCTGAACATGAGCAAGGACAGAGCTGGGCTGTGACAGCCAGGAGGAATTCACTCAGACTGGGACCCACAGCATCTGGGGCTCAGGGATCTGTCACAAAACTCAAATTCAGGAGGAATTCACTCAGACTGGGACCAGCAGGGGCTCAGGGATCTGTCACAAAACTCAAATTCAGGAGGAATTCACTCAGACTGAGACCTGCAGGGGCTCAGGGTTCTGTCACCAACCCAAATCCAGGAGGAATTCACTGAGATTGGCACCAGTAGCAGCTCAGGGTTTTGTCACCAGCCCCAAATTCAGGAGGAATTCACTCAGACTGACACAATCAGCAGCTGGGGCTCAGGGCTCTGTCACCAACCCCAAATCCAGGATGAATTCACTCAGACTGGCACAATCAGCAGCTGGGCTCAGGGCTCTGTCACCAACCCCAAATTCAGGATGAATTCACTCAGATTGGGACCTGCTGGGGCTCAGGGCTCTGTCACCAGCCCCAAATTCAGGATGAATTCACTCAGACTGACACAATCAGCAGCTGGGCTCAGGGCTCTGTCATCCCCCTCCCCTCCTAAACCCTGCTCCTCATTTCTTGGCAGATTCCTGGGCTGGGGGAATTTGAGTTTTCATTTATCCCTCTGTCTGGATCCCTCTCTCAGCACTGGGCTCAGTTTCCTCAGCAGAGCTGCTGCTGTCATTTGGAGAGGAGTAATCCTCAGATTGTGAGGTAAGAAGAGGAGTTTAGTGTTAAAACCCAATATTTGAGTCAGAATTGAATAAAGGTTTCTTTTGCTTTCATTTTACAGCAGCTTGGAGATCTCAGCTTTCAAAGCCATTTCAGTTTCTCTTCTGGAGAATGGGAATTACTGTACTTTCCCATCAATATTTACAAAACTCCAGGATCCTCAGCTGGAAAGGGAATTAAAAGGAATAAATGTGTATAAACAAACATGAGCAAATCCTGCAATGACAACCAGAGCTTTCAAGTTGCAATCAATTCCCCAATTGTGAAATACCTTCCTGCCACACTCTCCTGTGGCACTTCAGCATTTTGCATCAATTCAGAAAACTCGGAGATTTCACAGAAATTTTGACACCAAATTAGCAAAAAGCTTTTCCCAGCCAGGAGGAGGAGCAGAGATCAGGATTGTGTAAAATGGCACAGAGCAAACATCCTGGAATAATTCAGAGTGAAAATCCACTCCCAACATGAGGCTGTTCCCACTGAGGAGTTATTTTGGTGGCATTTGATGTATTTGAAGTGAACTGCATGAAAATCACTCAGCTCACTTGGCATGAGCTCCGAGGTTTTGATCTGGAAGTTCAGATTTATTTTTTATTGAGCTTCCCAAGCAACTTTCAGCCCCTTAAATCCAGGGGAGGAGCTCTGAGTTTGATGGGATTTGAAGCTTTATTCAAGCATGTCACAACTGTTTCCCAAAAGACAGGACTAGAAATTGAATCAGCTCAGAAAGCACCTCTAGAACTTGGATTAATTAAATATTCAGTGGTGAAAAAATCTGAGCCAGCTGTGTGCACCTGGACAGATCTTCCACAGAAGCATCCCACTGGCACATGGTTTTTCAGGAATATTTTCTGCTGAGCAGAAATCAAACCATAGAAAAATCAGCTTTGATCTCCAGCTATTTTCTGTTTTTTCACCTAAAAATCCTCCTTGCCATAGAGGAGAAATGAAAAGGGTTTTTCATTTTCCACTCACAGCTGGCATTTGCTGTTATATTGGCAAATATTGGGAAGTCTTGTGGGGGGACATCTGTGGGACAGAGGTGACACCTTCCCAGTTCCAGGTGCCTCAGTGGAGGGACACACCCAAAATTCAGCTCAAGAGCCCTGAACTGGTCTGATTTTTCTCTTCAGATAACCCTTGGTGTGCTCTAAAGGTCACAAATGAAAATTAAAGCTTGACTTTGAAGAAGGAGAGGCTGCAAACACCCCTGGGCTTGCCCTGGAGCAGGAATTGGAATTATTGGCTGTCCCAAATCCAGGCTCCCAGCACAGCAACCTCCCTGCCAGGGACTTACAGCACAGCAGTTCAATCCAGCCCTTTCCATTCTGCCATTTACAAACAGCTTCACAGGGAGAAGATTTCATATTAACAGAGTGGTTTCCTCCCTGTAGCTGTGAAGAACATGGAAAGATTGACCTGTGCCCAGTTTAGTCCTGACTTGCCTGTTCCAGGCTCTTCAAAGCCATCGTTTCACAGGCAAGGAGCTGTGACCCTTCAAATGAGTTCATTTTCATTCCTTAAATAGGCAGAGTGCACAGATTGTCTCTTCTTGCCTGGTTTCTCAGAACTTATCAATGAATGGAGCCTGAGCTGCCTGCAAGGACAGTGAGATGTGGTTCAGTAGCGCTGCTTCAAGCAAACAAATCACAGGATGGCAGCTTGTGGTGTCCCCCCTCCAAAAAAAATACAAAACTTTGAACCAACACTGACTTTAAAACCTGTCTGGGAAGTGCTCGGACCTTGTGGCTCATAGAGGATGATCCCATTGCAGAAAATCACTTGGGAAGGATGTACAAACCCCCCAGAAAAAATTCTGCAGTGTACAAAACCCCCCCCAAAAAAATTCTACAGTGTACAAAACCCCCAGATAAAATTCTGCAGTGTGCATTTTCTTTTCTTTCTCATGTTTTCTCTCTGTTGGTCGTTGCTGCCCTGGTTTCCTTGTTAATTTGACCTTGAGATGTGTGCCTGTATGTGTCAAATCCATCTTCTCATCGTGCTCTGTCCAGCACACTCATTGTCTGCACACTCTGCTTTGCCAAGAAGTGTGAAGGGGATTAGAGCTGAGTCACAAAAGGCACTTGGGAAAGAAGAGAAAATAGCGTGGGGTGCAATAAAAAAATCCCATTGGATTTGACTTGACAGTTCAAAAGCCAGACTGTCTTTCCTGGAAATCCTCTGGATTACAGGTAGCTCTGTCTTGCAGCAGGATCCGACTTCCTTTCCCTTCCCTTCCCTTCCCTTCCCTTCCCTTCCCTTCCCTTCCCTTCCCTTCCCTTCCCTTCCCTTCCCTTCCCTTCCCTTCCCTTCCCTTCCCTTCCCTTCCCTTCCCTTCCCTTCCCTTCCCTTCCCTTCCCTTCCCTTCCCTTCCCTTCCCTTCCCTTCCCTTCCCTTCCCTTCCCTTCCCTTCCCTTCCCTTCCCTTCCCTTCCCTTCCCTTCCCTTCCCTTCCCTTCCCTTCCCTTCCCTTCCCTTCCCTTCCCTTCCCTTCCCTTCCCTTCCCTCTCCTGCCTTCTCTCAGCCTCAAACTCTTTGAGCATTGCAGTTTCTGATTAAAAGACGGGGATTCACTCATTTTTGTCAGGATTTAATGGCCCACAACGCTCACAGTGCTCTCCGATGATGCCCGCATGACCCGTTCTGGTCACTCAGCCACAGAGGGTAAGGACAGTTCACACCCCACGACTCGTTATTCCTCAGCTCCTCGCGCTTTTTATTTTTTTTTTTTTTTTAATTCCGTCTTTTTAAAGTGCAAATGCTGCCACCTGCGCTCTGCAGGATGGACACCACAGCCCCTGCATGCGGAACTCTAAAAACATGAATTTAAATAAATAAATAAATAGATAAATAAATAGATAAATAAATAAATAAATAAATAAATAAATAAATTAGAGAGAGAGCTACGAGACCGCTCGCACGAACGCCAGGCAAGGAGCGGAGCCGCTGCCACCGCGGCGTCCCTTCCTCCCGGGGACCGGAGCCGGAGCATCCCCGGATCCCAGCGTGTCCCATTCCCACATCCCCGGGTCCCAGCGTGTCCCATTCCCACATCCCCGGGTCCCAGCGTGTCCCATTCCCACATCCCCGCACCCCAGCGTGTCCCATTCTCATATCCCTGGATCCCAGCGTGTCCCATCCCCTGATCCCAGCGTGTCCCATCCCCGGATCCCAGCGTGTCCTATTCCCGCATCCCCGGATCCCAGCGTGTCCTGTCCCGTTTCCCAGCGTGTCCCATCCCCATTTCCCAGCGTGTCCCATATCCCCTGTTCCCAGCGTGTCGCATTCCCTGTTCCCACCGTGTCCCATCCCCGTTTCCCAGCGTGTCCCATCCCCTGTTCCCAGCGTGTCCCATCCCCGTTTCCCAGCGTGTCCCATTCCCTGTTCCCACCGTGTCCCATCCCCGTTTCCCAGCGTGTCCCATCCCCCGCACCCCAGCGTGTCCCATCCCCTGATCCCAGCGTGTCCCATCCCCGTTTCCCAGCGTGTCCCATCCCCGGATCGTTTCCCGGCGGGCGGAGGCGCTGGCTCGGTGCCCTCCCCGCCTCTCCCGAACCCTTTCATGACCCGCCTGCCCCGCGGGCTCTGCGGGCAGGGCCGGGGCAGCCGCCCCACCTCACCCCACCCAGGAATCCCATTGGTGCGGATGAAAGTCCAGCACCTCGGGCTGCTATAAATGCACCTTAGCTCGCCCGGGGGCCGGCACCGTGACCATGGGCGGCTGCAGCATCCTCCTCGTCCTGCTCCGCCGGATCCCCGGGCGCACCTGCGGCCGCGCTGCGTCCTCGCTGAGCGCTCTGCGACCGGCGGAGACCCTGCCCGGACCCCCCAGCTGGCCGCTCATGGGCAGCCTGCCCGATGTGCTCTGGAAAGGGGGGCTCAAGAGGCAGCACGAGACGCTGGTGAGATGGGGAACGAGTTGAGAATGGGGTGGGGATGGAGCGGGATGGGGTAGGATGGGACGGGATGAGGATGGAGCGGGATGAGGATGCTGCGCCGGGGAGCGCCCCGCACTCACCCCGTTTCTTTTTCTCTCTTTTTTCTATTTTTTTCCTATTTTTTTTGTTGTTTTTTGTTGTTTTTTCCGTGCTCCCCAGGCTCAGTACCACCGCAGGTTCGGGAAGATTTTCCGCATGAAGCTGGGCGCGTTCGACTCGGTGCACATCGCGGCTCCCTGCCTGCTGGAGGCTCTGTACCGCCGCGAGAGCCCCTGCCCCCAGCGCCTCGAGATCAAGCCCTGGAAAGCCTATCGCGACTATCGCGATGAGGGCTACGGGCTGCTCATCCTGTGAGTGGTACCCGCACATCCCGGCCGGGTGCGGGGGGTTCCGGAGACCGGGGGATGCTGCGGACGGCGGGTGCGCCCTGCCCGGCTCCACGGGGATCTGGGGGTCCCGGGCTGCGCTCCCGAGGGTGTTCGGGGCTCATCCCCCCTTTCTCGAGGGTGTTCGGGGCTCATCCCCTTCTCCCCCGAGGGTGTTCAGGTCTCATCCTCTTTTCCGAGGGTGTTTGGGTCTCATCCTCTTTTCCGAGGGTGTTTGGGTCTCATCCTCTTTTCCGAGGGTGTTCGGGGTTCATTCCCCTTCCCCAAGGATCCCCCGAGGGTGTTCGGGGCTCATTCCCCCTTCCCCGAGGGTGTTCGGGGCTCATCCCCCTTCCTGAGGGTGTTCGGGGCTCATTCCCCTCTCCCCCGAGGTGTTCGGGGCTCATTCCCCTCTCCCCCGAGGTGTTTGGGCTCATTCCCCTCTCCCCCGAGGGTGTTCGGGGCTCATCCCCCTCTCCTCCGAGGGTGTTCGGGGCTCATCCCCCTCTCCTCCGAGGATGTTCGGGGCTCATTCCCCTCTCCCCCGAGGGTGTTCGGGGCTCGTTCCCCTCTCCCCCGAGATGTTCGGGGCTCATTCCCCTCTCCCCCGAGGTATTTGGGGCTCATCCCCTCTCCCCCGAGGATCCCCGGTGGTGCCGTGGGTGTGATGGAGCATCAGCAGCGCGCACGCTGCGGGTTTGGGTTTTTTCTCTTCTCATTCTCCTTTGAGCTTTTCGCTGCCCAACCTCGCTGTCGCTGTGTCTTGCAGGGAGGGAAAGGACTGGCAGAGGGTCAGGAGCGCCTTCCAGAAGAAATTAATGAAGCCCAGGGAAGTTGCGAAGTTGGACGCGATGATCAATGAGGTACGGGGCTCTGAGGAATCCTCTCTCTGTCCCGCTGCCCTGGAAGGACGGGGAATTGGAGCAGATCGGGTTTATCTGCATGGCTTTATTTACTCCACAGTGACAAAACCAACCGGATCATTCAGGGAATAACAAGTCCAAACTGACTGCCAGGGTTTGAAACCCACAGAAACCTGGAAAAATAGGATTATTCCGCAAGGATACAGCCTCCTGCAAACAGCTTTTCCCTGCTTCTCCCGCATTCCCTTCATTCTTGCGCTGTCCCCTCAGGGAGCACCTCTGTCCTTAACCTCTGTGCTGCTGGGGCAGTTCGAGGAGCGGTGATAAACACCTTAATCCTCAATTGTGAAACCCCAGCGCTGTCCCGAGTGAGCGATTGCATCCCTGCGAGGGAAGCGCAGTTCATCGAAGCACCGCACTTGTGTCAAATCCAAACCTTTGTTCGCACAGGGGGAAGTTGAATCTTGTTCCAAGAGCAGGGAACAAAAGAATTCCTCTCATGCAAGATTGTTATCTGCTACAAGGGCGGCTGAAATGCTGAATTACACCGGATTTTTATTAGCTGATGTCATTTTATTCCCTTTTTTTCTCTCTCTTCTGTCCACCGTTTAGGTCCTGGAGGACTTTATGCACAGAATTGATGAAATTTGTGATCACAATGGGCGGATGGAAGATGTCTATTCAGAATTCAACAAATGGTCTTTTGAAAGTGAGTTGGATTTTGCCTGAGTGTGGTGCACCTGCCAGGGCACTGCAGTTAAAATATGATCAGGGATGAATGTGTTGGCTCATTATTTCCAAACTCTCAGCTCTAATATCATGGAAAAAAGCTGCAGAACAGCCAAAATTATCGACACAACTATAAATTTCTGCGTGGTTTGTAAAAATTCAAACATTCCACTGATTTATAAATAAAAAAAATTGGGGGGATTAATCCAGAGTGGGATCAGATAACTCACAACCTTTTTTTTGTCCATCTGATATTTGTTAATTATCAGCAGTGTGCAGGATCAATGAAATATTCCAATAAGAGAGTGTTGGCTGTAGGCAAAGATTGGAAAATCCTATTTGCAATGTTTGCATTGGGATTGGGAATGATTTACCAAGACAGAGCCACATCCTTAGAGTCCTTTCAGAGCACACTGAGGAATCTGCCAGGTGCACAGGGCAGAAAGTGGCTCAGGGATTCCCAAAATAAAAAATAAAAAATAAAAAATAAAAGGGGTGGTTGGGTGTTTGAAGCAGCTCTGCCAGACCTGGTTCCTCTCTGCAGCCTCTGGACTGAGCTCCTCAAAGTGGTTTTGGTTTTTTTGGTTTTTTTTCCACTGTCAGTGGTGAAGGCTGCTTTTGGAAAGGGAGAAATAGAAAATAACAGCTTGAAAAGAAAGAGGGGAAAAAAAGGAAAGTGGAAAGAGGCGGAGTGTGGGATCTGCCGTGTTTGGGAGGGGTTTGTGGCTGTGGGGAGGAGGAGGGAATGCTGAAGGTTCTTCAAGCCCTCTTCTCCTGCCACTCGGTTTTCTTCAGTAAAGTCACCAAACGCCCAGCTCTGCTGCTCATGAGGGGAGCAGTGCCAATCCTATTTGTGCAGAAACTTTGCTGTGAGGGCCCCTGGGCTGGAAACCCTCGCTGGGGCTGAGGCAAACAGGCAGGAGGTGTTTGACAGGTGCTGCTCTGACTGGTCTGTACCCAGGAACGTTTTCAGAAGGTTTCTCCAAGCCATTCCTTGATGATAAACAATGCATCCCACACACCCTTTGGTCTATAAATTTAATTATAATATTGCCTAACAACAGGTATCTGTCTGGTGCTGTATGGAAAGAGGTTTGGCCTCCTGCAGCAGGACGTGGAAGAGGAAAGTCTGAACTTCATCAAGGCTGTAAAAACGGTATGGGAGATTCTCTGTGGGGCTGTGGTGATTTCTAACCCCTGCTGTCAATGAGAGGGAGAATTTAAAGGAGTCAGCTGGGAAAAGCAGCTCAGGTTTCTGTGCTGTGGATCCAAAACATCCCCAGCTCACCCTGAGCCTCTGCATCCTTTAAGGAATGGCTGAGTCTGGCAGGGAAATGCTGAGGAGGAGAATTGTCATCTGGGCTGGTGCCTCTGCCCCCTGTGCCACCCTGCAGGCTGGCACTGCTGCTCTGAGTGCAGACCCTGGGCTTTGGGGTACAGCTGTGTGCCTTTGGGGTTCCTCTCTGTGCCTTTGGGGTTCCTCTCTGTGCCTTTGGGGTCAGCTCTGTGCCTTTGGGGTCAGCTCTGTGCCTTTGGGGTTCCTCTCTGTGCCTTTGGAGCTCCTCTCTGTGCCTTTGGGGTTTCTCTCTGTGCCTCTGGGGTTCCTCTCTGTGCCTTTGGGGTCAGCTCTGTGCCTTTGGGGTTCCTCTCTGTGCCTTTGGAGCTCCTCTCTGTGCCTTTGGGGTTTCTCTCTGTGCCTCTGGGGTTCCTCTCTGTGCCTCTGGGGGTCAGTTCTGTGCCTTTGGGGTTTCTCTCTGTGCCTTTGGGGTTCCTCTCTGTGCCTTTGGGGTCAGCTCTGTGCCTTTGGGTTCAGCTCTGTGCCTTTGGGGTTCAGCTCTGTGCCTTTGGGGCTCTGAGCACAAACCTGCCTCACTTCAGCCAGCTCCCAGCCAGCCCTGCTCAGCTTCCAGCTCTCATGGACACAGAGGGTGCCAGCAATCCCCTGTGCCACTCTCAGCAGGATCAATGGGATGCATTCCCAGCTCCTGCCTGTCCCTGATTTTCACCTCACTACACTGAGACCCATCCTCTCTGTCCAGGATGCAAAATCCACCAGAATTTTTGCCTTCCTGGAAAATTCCCCTACTGTCCAGCCTGCTGTTGCTCAGGCATTGCAAGCAGATGATTGCAGGGATTAAAGGGAGGTTTCTCTTCCCCCACAGATGATGGCCAATTTTGGGATGATGATGGTGACCCCCGTGGAGCTGCACAAGGGGCTCAACACTAAAGTCTGGCAAGCTCACACCAAAGCATGGGATGATATATTCAAAACAGGTCATTATTTCACCCCAGTTTATCTCCTTGCCTTTAGCTCTGTCTTCTCCTTGCTGGAATTGGTTTTTTCACACTTGTTGCTGTTAATTCCTGCCTTCAGGACGGATTAAAATCCTTTTCTGTACCTAAACCTGGATTTATTCCCGTGTGGGAGCAGTTTTAGTGACTAACACCAAGGTTGTGGGGCAATATCCCATTCCCAGGGAAATCCCAGGATTCTGGGATGGCAGTGCCATGGCACCACTTTAATTACAGTAAATTAAAAATTTATAATCTCTTTAAAGGTAAGGGTAGAAATAAAAAGGGACTTCCCTCAGACTCATTTTATTGAGGAACAAGAATTGTTCATGCAGCAAAAAGCTGTTTGTTAAAAAAAAATTTAAAAAAGAATTAAAGCTTTTCTCAGCAACCTGCAACACAGTTGTAAATCTTAAAACCAGAGGTAATTTAAATAATAAGGTGCAGTTTGGCTTTTTGACAACATTTTTTGGCTATTTAAAATGAGTTTTCCAAGGTTAAAAATTACTCAAACTCCAGATGTGAAGTTTGTATTTTTAATATTTTTTTTAAAGTTTCATTAATTTAAGCAGTGAGTGGCATAACTAAAGGTTGGGAAAGCTTTTGGAAAGTTGTAACACTGAGATATTTCCCTTGGGCTTTTGAGTCCCAAGGATTTTTACCCTGCCAGCCACTCACTCATTTTATTGCTGGTTACTTTATGGGCTTTAGGAATGACACTTTCAACCAGTTTTGCTCAGAAAAACCAGTTTGACACCTTCACTTAAAATGAGTAATTCCTTACAGGAACTGGTTTTAACAGCTGGGATATTCATGAGCAAAATCTGTTTATTTTTATTTTAAAAAACCCCCAGCATGTGGAAATTTGGCATCTCTTTGTGCCCTTCCCTAGTAAACCCAAGGTTTACATTTCCCCTCGGGGGTTCTGGGTGCTAAATCCCTTTGATTTTTTAACACCTTGATCCCCTTTGAAAACCCCAGGTAATAAATTTTACACACTCGTGTTTCTGTTTGCTGAATATTTCCCTCAATGTGTCACTGATTTCCTCCTCTAATTTAAGAGAGTGGAATTCCTGAGAGCTCTCAGGACTTGAAAAGTGATTTTTGGGATGGAGATTTTTGTCTGAAAAGTGGAAACACCATTCTTTATTCCCGACCCAGTGCTGAGAACACAGCCCAGCTTGGCACTCCTTTCACATCCTGTGTGAGCAACGTGGGTTTTGTTGATTTTTTGGGATTTTGAGGGATTTTCTATTTATTTATTTATTTATTTTCTATTGATCCTGCCCTCCCCAGCCAAACACTCCATCGACTGCCGGCTGCAGAAGCACTCAGCCAACCCCCAGGAGGATTTTCTGTGTGACATCTACTCGGGGGGACAGCTGTCCAGGAAGGAGCTGTACGCTGCCATCGCCGAGCTGCAGATCGCGGGCGTGGAGACGGTAACCGTGATTTCACCAAGGTTTTATTGATAACAACCCCCCCCGAGCTGCAAATCACCTGGGTGCTGATATAAAGATGATTTCAAAAAATTTTCATTGCCAACAACTCCCCCTGAGCTGCAGATCACCGCGGTACTGATGTAAAGATGATTTCACCAAGGTTTTATTGATAACAACTCCCCCTGAGCTGCAGATCATCTGGGTGCTGATATAAAGATGATTTCACAAAGGTTTTATTGATAACAAGCCCCCCTGAGCTGCAGATCACCGGGGTGCTGATGCAAAGATGATTTTCCAAAGTTTTAAATTCCTCCCAATTCCCCCCTGAGCTGCAGATCACCTGGGTGCTGATGTAAAGATGATTTCAAAAAATTTTCATTGCCAACAACTCCCCCCTGAGCTGCAGATCACCAGAGTGCTGATGTAAAGATGATTTCACAAAGGTTTTATTGATAACAACTCCCCTTGAGCTACAGATCACCGGGGTGCTGATGTAAAGATGATTTTCCAAAGGTTTCAAATCATTCCACTCCCTTCTTACCTGCAGATCACTGAGCTGGAGTTGGTAAAGCTGATTTTCCAAAGTTTTAAATTCCTCCCAATTCCCCTCTGAGCTGCAGATTGCTGGGGTGAAGACAGCAAAGCTGATTTTCCAAAGGTTTCAAATCATTCCACTCCCTTCTTACCTGCAGATCACCTGGGTGCTGATGTAAAGCTGATTTTACAAAGGTTTCATTGCTCCCAATTCCCTCCTGAGCATAGATTGCTGGGGTGGAGATGATAAAGCTGATTTTCCAAACGTTTCAAATCATTCCAGTTCCTTCCTTACCTGCACATCACCTGGGTGCTGATGTAAAGCTGATTTTCCAAAAGTTTAATTCCTCCCAATTCTCTCCTTACCTGCAGACTGCTGAGGTGCAGACAGCAAAGCTGATTTTCCAAAGGTTTCAAATCATTCCAGCTCCTCCCTGAGCTAAGATGGAGATGATAAAGCTGATTTTCCAAAGTTTTAAATTCCTCCCAATTCTCTCCTGAGCTGCAGATCACCAGGGTGCAGACAGTAAAGCTGATTTTCCAAAGGTTTCAAATCATTCCAGTTCCCCCCTGAGCTAAGATGGAGATGGTAAAGTTGATTTTCCAAAAGTTTCAAATCATTCCAGTTCCCCCCTTCCTTCCACAGCCTGACCACCAGCACACCTGGCAGTGAGTTAATGCTCAAGTGGCCTCAGTGGCCCAAGTGTAAATGGATTTTTCCCTGAAATTCCTGTATTTTTACCCAAAATCCCCGTTTTTTTACCATAAATCCTTGCATTTTTACCTGCAATCTCTGGATTTTTAATTCTGGAGGACAACTGAGACTGCTCATAACCCCTCAGGCTGCCAAAATTCCATCAAGCTGTGCCCAGCCATAAACGTTGCTTTGAACTTTGTGCAACTTCTTCCTTCTGTCCCTCCAAAAGGAGGATTCAACTTTTCTTTTTGCTTTTTGCAGACAGCCAACAGTTTGCTGTGGGCTCTGTACAACCTTTCCCGCAACCCTCACGTCCAGCAGAAGCTTTTCCAGGAAATCCAGAGAGTTTTGGGTGCCCAGGAGAGCCCAAGTGCTGAGAGCCTGAGGAACATGCCTTACCTAAAAGCCTGCCTGAAAGAATCCATGAGGTGAAACTCCCAAATCATTCCCAAAGCAATCAACAAATTTTTTTAACCAGTTTCTCTGCACAAGTCAGAAAAGATTTTCCAGCAGACAGAATTTTGTTCATCTTGCTGTCTGAGGTGGAAAAAAAGGGATAAAAGGAGGGAAATTGCTGGGAATTTAACCCCTTGTTGTCTTTCCCTGCAGATTAACCCCTTCAGTGCCTTTCACCACTCGCACCATCGACACAGAAATGGTCCTGGGGAATTACATGCTGCCCAAAGGGGTAAGCCAATTAATTCAGTCCATTGGGGTGTTTTAATTTATTAATTTATTAATTTATTATTTGCCATAAACCACATGAATTGTTCATATTCCAGTTTCAAACTGGCTTTGCCACAGTGCCAGCCCCAGGATAGGGAGGGAGGGATTGACCCCAAGGATTCCCAAAAACACAAACCCAGCACCTTCAGTGCTGTCAGAAATACTGACCTGAAATACTTTTGATGTGCCATTCCATTTTTTTAATTATTTTTTCCAAATTCCCCCATGATTCTCTGAGAAAACCACGACCTTTTCCACGTTCCAATGAATTTTTTGGGAATTACAACTGCTGAGTTGTTCCACCCTGCAGGGCTGGTGTGTGACGAGCTCCTCTCCCTCTTCCTTCTGTGCAGACGGTGCTGATGATCAACAGCCATGCCCTGGGATGCAGTGAGGAGTATTTCAGGGGCTGGGCTGAGTTCAGCCCCGAGCGCTGGCTGCACAAGGGCTCCATCCTGCCCTTCTCCCACCTGCCCTTCGGCCTCGGCAAGAGGATGTGCGTGGGGCGGCGTGTGGCGGAGCTGCAGCTGCACCTGGCCCTCTGCTGGGTAAAGTCCCGAAAAAAGGGAATTTGGGGGAGGGTTTGTTCCTGCAGATGATGGGGATCAACATCCCAGCACGTCCAGATGGTCCCTAAATGCTGTGTTATGGCAAGGAATTGGATAAACACCCCAAAAAAAGGGAATTTTGAGAGGATTTTGTTCCTCCAGCTGATCAGAGCCCAGCACAATGACAGGGGTGTTTTATTCCAACTGGTCCCTAAATGCTGTGTTATGGCAAAGAACTGAGTAAACACCCCCAAAAAAAGGGAATTTCAGTGGGGGGTTGGTCCTCCAGCTGATGGGGATCCAGACCCCAGCATGGGCTTTTATTTCCAGCTGATCCATAAATACTGTGTTGTGGCCACAGACAGGGAGCTGGGTAAACACCCCTCAAAAAAAGGGAATTTTGGGGGGTTTTGTTCCTGCAGCTGATGGGGATCCAGAGCCCAGCACAATGACAGGGATGTTCTATTCCAACTGGTCCCTAAATGCTGTGTTATGGCAAGGAACTTGGTAAACACCTCAAAAAAAGGGAATTTGAAGGGGGTTTGCTCCTCCAGCTGATGGGGATCCAGACCCCAGCATGGGCTTTTATTTCCAGCTGGTCCCTAAATACTGTGTTGTGGTCACAGACAGGGAGCTGACTAAAAACCCCAAAAAAGGGGAATTTTGGGGGTTTTGCCTCTCCAGCTGGTCAGCCCCAGAGCCCAGCACAATGACAGGGATGCTCTATTCCAACTGGTCCCTAAATGCTGTGTTATGGCAAGGAACTGGGTAAACACCTCAAAAAAAGGGAATTTGGGAGGTTTTGCTCCTGCAGCTGATGGGGATCCAGAGCACAGCACGCTGATGGGGATGTTCTATTCCAATTGGTCCTAAATACTGTGTTGCGTCAGGGAGCTGGGTAAACACCCCCAAAAAAAGGGAATTTTGAGAGGATTATGTTCCTCCAGCTGGTCAGACCCAGAGCCGAGCACACTGACAGGGATGTTTTATTGCAGCTGGTCCCTAAATACTGTGTTATGGCAACGGAAAGGGAGCTGACTAAACACCCAAAAAAAGGGGAATTTCGGGGATTTTGCCTCTCCAGCTGATCAGCCCCAGATCCCAGCAGGCTGACAGGGATGTTTTATTCCAGCTGGTCCATAAATACTGCGCTGTAGTCATGAACAGAGAGCTGGGTAAACACCCCAATAAAAGGGAATTTTGGGGATTTTGCCTCTCCATTGATCAGCCCCAGATCCCAGCACACTGACAGGGATGTTCTGTTCCAGCTGGTCCGTAAGTACCGCGTGCTGGCCACGGACAGGGAGCAGGGTGAACACCCAAAAAAAGGGAATTTTGGGGGTTTTACCTCTCTAGCTGGTCAGCCCCAGATCCCAGCACACTGACAGGGATGTTCTGTTCCAGCTGGTCCGTAAATACCACGTGCTGCCCACGGACAGGGAGCCGGTGGAGACGCTGCACTCGGGAATCCTCATCCCCAGCCGGGCGCTGCCCATCGCCTTCCAGCCTCGGGCAGGTCGGTGCAGCTGCTTTGGGACCTGCTCTGGGGTTTTATTCTGAAGTGGGAGTGTGAGACAACACATGTTTATCTGCTCTTGGTTCTCACAGTGCCAGAACCATGCTGGTTCTTTATTTTAACAGGAAATATCTCATATTCTGCACAGCTCGTGGCTCTGGAGTTAGTTTAATATCCACATTTTCATGCATGATGCAGATAAAAAAACAGGGAATTCAACACATTGTACCCACTGCTGCAGAAAATAACAGCCAGTGTTTTGTTAGAACTTCTCCACTGCATTCCCAGAAGATATTTCCTGGAAAACAGCATTTGAGCTTGAGCCTCAATTTGCAGATTAAAAAGAAGCCTTAATGAAGGAACTTCTCACTACAGAGTTTGGATAACAAAACTCCATTTGAGGCAGAAGGATGAAGAAAAATCGATTTGTAAATAGTCATGCAGTGCTGCAACTTATTTTGAATGTAGAATTTTCTCTTTCACAAGTTTATACAAACGAGCTAACAAAACTTACTGTGCAACAGCCTAAATTGAGAAAACAACTCTCTGATCTAGAACTAAATCCTCCAAACAGAAATCAAGGATTTCAATCCTTTCAATACTGGTGAAGATTTTTTTTGTCAGCCAATACCACAGGAAAAAAAGAAAAATCTGAATATAGTATAATCTGAATATTCACTCCTTTCACTGAAGTTTGTTCAGTGCTGTTTGATTTGACATAATCACTATAAAGATTCTTTTTTTGTTCAATACAGGCTGCAAAAAATAGAGGAGAGCCCTGCTGCTGCCTCCTCTTAAAAGAGAGACATCAGCTGTGGAAGTCGAGCTCTGGAGGCTGCAGAAGAGGAACTGGAAGGGAAGAGAAGAATTTCTGCAGAAGGGAAGGGAAGAACTGCACCCTTGAACTGCTGAGCCAGGAACAGCTCCAGGAAAAGCTCCCAGACTGTTCTATGGGCAAAAATGTGCTTAAAAGGAGAGAAAACCACCAAAAGCTTTCATAGAGCTGTGGGAACCCAGGGTTTGGTGCAGCTGAGGGGCTGGACAGGGCAATGTTCAACATCCCAGTTTGGGCAGAGCTGCCTCCAGTTTGGACCAGTCAGCCCTGAGTGGCCCTGGCAGCTCAGAGTGGAGAGCTGGAGGGAGAGAACACTGCTCATCCTTCTGAGTGCATGAGGAGGGAGCTGGAAAAGGCTAAAACAGGGCTGGAAAAGCGGGAAAATTAATGAAATAAATTTTATTGGCATTCTGCACTGCCTGGGAAGGAGGGAAATAGGGAAAATGCACCTGACAGGATTTATGGCTTTGAGCAGTTGTAATCTCTGACAATCTCTGTAATCTCTGATTCCCCATGGATTTCCATCCCTCCAGCTCCTGCACAACCCATTTTATCCCACTTTTATTGGAAAAATCTCAGGGGCCTTGCACTGCATGAGAAGGCCTGACCCAGAAATGGAACCAGGGAACCCTGTGGGTTCTGCCTCTGAGGAATGATGATTATCCCAACAGGATATTTCCACGAGATCCATGGCACAAAACTGTGCTTCCAAGAACAATTCCCTGGGAAATGAGGACCCTAACCATTTCCAAGGGCTCATTTCTTGTGGAGACTGCAATATCCAAAGGTTCAAATTGTCACTGCCCTGCTTGCAATGCTGGATTTTGGCTGCCATGCTCACTGGTTTTACACTTTTGCAATTTCAAGTACAGTTTATCTCTCTATATAACCCTGAATTTATTTTTTTTACATGCAAGTTCTTTGAATTTGTTGGTCAGTCTCTTGTTTTTCATTTGTTTGTTCTCTGTTATGCTCAGAGGTGTAAATGGATCCCCATAACAACGTATAAAAATTTGTGCATTGTCTGAATATTTCTAGGCAGTTTTGTAAGAAAATAAAGAGTTCTATTTTTTTTTCTCTAGAATTAGCCTTCTGTTATTTATTTTAAAGTCTTTACAGAAGAGGTTTTGCATCCTTGGCACAGTCTGAACACATTTCTGCCTGGCATGGAGGTCAAGGGGTGGGATTGGGACATTTCTCTGCCATTGGGACAAGATAAAATCCACACAAAATTCTGAGGAAGCATGAAAGCAGCCTGAAATTTTGCAGAATCCAAAGAAATGATGCATATTTTCAAAATTCCATTGCTGGCAGATGAGGGTGACACTGAGACAAAGAGCTGGGAAATCAATCCCCAGGGAGCTCGTGCTGAGGTGCAGGTCCATGTTGGGCATCTCCCCAAAATCCTGGGACAAAAACCCACACAAAACCTTTTTTCCCAGCATTATAAATTAATATTTATTGCACTAGAACCAATGGAGCTGTGCCAATATGGAACAACAGTTTGTTCAATCCTGGGCATCTCTCACAGCTCACAAATGTTCTGATGGTTTGATTTTCAGAGGGAGAATCGGTGTTATCAGCTTGAACTGCCCTTGGCAGCCTCCTTATCAGCTCTTTCGAAACCCTGATTGCCCCTGGGCAGTAAATCCCGGCCGACATTTACTGGACTGCTCAGGATTTTTGTTATTCAGACCCAGTGGACTCCGAGATGCACACGGGTGCTGCTGTGAGGGAGGTTTTGGTTGATTCTGCACCAGCTCAGGGACAAATCTGGGCTCTCTGCTGGGTGACCAACAGCCCAATCACCACTGACCTGGAAAATTGAGTTCCGGAGTCTTTGGGGATTTTCAGGTTCCTGAAGTTTCATTAATCTCCTACCCCCGAGTAAATGTGCAAAGCAATTTGCTTAGGAAATAGATAATTATCAAACAACACAGATAATGAATGACCCAGCCAGACTTCCACATCCAGAGCTTTCTTTTCCCTCCTGTTTCCGGAGCAGAAAGCCAGCAGGATTAATAAACACCCAAAAACCTTTTACCCAGCAGGACAAACCCAGTGCAGTCCTCTGCTTTGAAAGGAGCCCCTCATTCAGAATTTCCATTCCAACCCCTCTTCCCTGAGATCATTTCCTGCAGTCACCCCTTGGATGAAGGTTCATTAATGCAATTAATTGGCCTCCACATTCTCTGTCTCAACAGGGAAGGGAGTGAGGTTTCCCTGTCCAAAAGGAAGCAAATTCTGTTCAGCCTTTGGGCATTTGGAATTGAAAAGGCAGAGTTGGAGCCAACAATTCATGGTTTTTTTATGGATAAGAGTGCCAGTCTTCAGGCTGACAATCTGGAATTTTTGATCTGAGAAGCTGATGTTCCTCAGGTTTATCTGAGATAAACCCCTGCAGAGGGATTTGGGCACCCTGCCCTGCTCTCCTGGGTGACAATGCTCAGGTTTGTCCCCTCCAGCCTTTGTGCTCAACAATGCAGAATTCACATCTCTGTCAATACTTTAATCAATGCTGCAAAATAACCCAAAATCTAAAAAAATTAATTCTGTGGATTGTTCACAGCTGAAGTTCATTTCAGGACAAATGTTGAGAATGTCCCATCCCTCGTTTTAAAGATGTGAAACTTCATTTATAATCAATGGCACTGCACGTGGGTGGGTGGGTTTTTAATGAGTTATCACTCAGAAATGGGGAAGGTTGGACAATTTTCAGTCCTTTGTGGCTTCATGGAAGAGTTGTAGCTTTAGCAGAAAAAGCCGATTTTGGCTTCAGATAATTGAAACAAGAGGTTTATTGAGATTGAAGCTACCAGCAGCTCATTAATCCCTCACCCTGCATGTGTGAGTTCCTCTGAGAATTGAGCATTGACAGCTCAAGGTGTGGGTGGCTCCATTCAATTTATTTTTTTTTAATGTCTCCTTTCAGACAAGGCTTGGAGAAAAATGTGAATATTATATTATGAAAATGAGCATTGTGCTTATTCACTTCTATTTATTCTTGGGTATTTTTGAGTATCAGAGTTGAAGAGAGTGAAAACCAGAGAGTTTTTCTCTCCTGTCTCTTCTCCTAGAGCTTCATTAATGCCTCATACACCTCCTGTATGGATTTTATCTCCTGTATTCCCATACCTTTGTAGCAGAGGATGGACTACATTGAATTTCAGCTCTTGTCCAAGGTTTTTATCTCAGTTCTGTGATCTTTGAGGGATTTGGAACAACCCAACAAATTAAACTTCAGCTGTAGGACTTGGATGCAGAAGGAATTTTAGAGAACTTCACATTGTAGGGTTTGGATGGACCTGAACACTTCTGGAGCAACAATTCCTGACAGGAAAAGCAACAACCATAAAACAAAATATTTTTCTCCAAAGGACAATGTCAAAACAAGTGTGGAATGGAATGTGTTTAATAACCAGGGAAAATAATCCTGTGCTTTCTTGGGCACGTTCCTCTCAACAAGTTCCAACTCTTTGCCTCTAATTTTGCAGACGTTGAGAGAACTCCAGGCAGTGGGAAGGGAAGGGAAGGGAAGGGAAGGGAAGGGAGGGGAAGGGAAGGGAAGGGAAGGGAAGGGAAGGGAAGGGAAGGGAGGGGAAGGGAAGGGAAGGGAAGGGAAGGGAAGGGAAGGGAAGGGAAGGGAAGGGAAGGGAAGGGAAGGGAAGGGAAGGGAAGGGAAGGGAAGGGAAGGGAAGGGAAGGGAAGGGAAGGGAAGGGAAGGGAAGGGAAGGGAAGGGAAGGGAAGGGAAGGGAAGGGAAGGGAAGGGAAGGGAAGGGAAGGGAAAGCACTGGAGTCAGCTGGCAGGGACAGCAGCAGGGCAATGAAGGGAGCCAGGAGTACAAAAACCACCCCAAATTGGAATCTGCATGTTCCTGGTACTTTACCCTCCACTATCAACTCCCCAAAGTGGGATGGGAGTCAGAGTCTGGTGTGATTCATACTCTGCTGGACTGTGTGCACACAAAAACTGCAGGGAATGCTGCAGGTGCTGCTGCAGGGGAGCTTCCAGCAGCACACAGGAAAAAAGTTCTCCAGGTTTAATGGGAATGATGGAAGGGGCTGTTTGAGGAGCCTCAGGCTGAATGGCTGTGCTCATTCCAAGCTCCCTCAGAAATCCCTTCATGTTATCTCAGCTCAGCAGCAGGAACCACGGGGAGTTTGCAGGTGGGGCCATGCCTGGATCAGGCTCTGTCCCAGTTTTCTCCAGGGCAAAGGTACCCAGATACCTGCCCAGGGCTCAGCCAGGAGCCACTGAGCCATGGGCAAAGGCCACCCTGCCCAGAGCTGGGAGCTGCTCTGGTGCCCTGCTGGGATCCCAGCTCAGCCTGCAGCCCCAACACAATCCTCACACTGCTGGGGTCCATGAGCAGCAAACAGCACAGGGGAAAACCTCAGCTGAGCCCAAATTTTGGCTGTTTTGAATGGGAGCAGAAGCAGAATGAGGAGCAGGGTCCTGGGCAGCACAGCAGGATGGTTGGGATCATCCACACCTTGGGCTCTGCCAAGGTTTGGTGCTCTGGAAGAATCCTCTCTTCCCTCTGGCTGTGTTGAAAGCCAGAGCAGCAGAAGGAAAAGCTTTAATTCACACCACACCTTGTAAATTCAGCATTTCAACACAAGTGAAAGCTTCAAAGCACACTCCACTAAAATAAAATAAATCAGCAGAAGAAAAGTGGAGATATTTTCTGTGCAGAACACAAAGTTCTCAACGACACCCTGGGCATTGTCATTGGGAGCTTCCACTGGGGGTGGCACTCAGGGCTCTGGTTCAGGTGACAAGGTGGAGATTGGGCACAGGTTGGACCCTTGGAGATCTTTTCCAATCTAAATTCATCTGTGATTCTGGAATTCAAGACATATGAAGGGAAGCTGGCTCCATAAGGGATCAGGCCTTTGGTTTTCCTACAAAAATTTAACGTTTCAAAGTTCACCTCTAAGTGCTTGCTCCTGGGAGGGTTGATAAGAAGTGCAGGCTGAGGGAGGCATTTGCAGGGGAGTGAAATATCATTTTATCAGATTTATTAGCTCCAGAATGAGTGGTGCATCCTACCTGTCCATTAAATACCTATTTGTGTGCAGCTTGGGAAGGATTTTTGGGGACAGGAAGAGCCACAGACCCACATGAAGAATTCAAGCCCTTATTTGTGAGGATATTTTATTTATTGACCTGTTTATAGAGGATTTAGATTTCATTTAGACCCCGTGGGCAGCAATCAATGGGAGTTAAATTCTGAAATGGAGAGAGCTGGTCCCTGGGGGAGCTGAGGGAATTTCTGAGGTGTGGTTTGCTCAGCTGCAATAAAAGCCCTTGGAGATTGCACCCCAAGGAACTCTGTGGCTCACAGACCGACTGTGAACCCGTGTCCTTCACCCCCTTTGGTGACAGGATCCTGGGACTTTGATCAGACAAAAACCTTTGTGTGCAGGGCTGTTTTTAGCAGGGTCACAGGGCTGCTCTGGCTCAGCAGAGCTGCTGGAACCAACAGTGGCACCAGTTTGTGTCTGGGATGAGACCTTGGGGCTGGAAACCACCCCATGGGCAGCCAAAGGAGCCAGGAACACCCCAGGAGCTCTCCTCAGAGAACTTCAGATGCTGAATAATTTAAAATCATTTAATTTGAGATGGTTCTTAAATATTAAAGTGAAATTAAGCCACATAATACCAGCAGGATTTTATTATTGTTTTGTTCTAAACACTAAAATTTCACTTTGGATAGGCAAGAACCTCTCAGGGACTTCCCTCCTGGTTGGAAGGAGAAAAGAACTAATTGTAAAAGTTGTTTTTGTTGCTGAACAGTGGGAAAACAACTTCCCAGCACAGGGCTGGGCTCAGAGGGAAGCAGGCAGGGAAGGTGTGTCCCCAGACACGTCCCAGACAGGACAGAAGCTCCAAACACACTTGATTCATAACTCTGCAAAGTTCTTCTTGCCCAAAGGCAAGAATTGAAAGGGAAACTCATTGCTCAAAGAATCAGAGTCAGCTGAGAGCCAACAGATAAGCCCTGCAGTGGGGGAAGCACATCCAATGAATGGAATAAAGGTTTAAAAATAGCTCAGGATGCTGCCTGAGGAGGAGTGGTGGCTGTGCCAGATGTTTGATCTGTGCTCTGATCCAGCAGCAGGGCTCTGGCAGGTGTCCTCACACACACACAGGGGATTTTGGAATATTCAACATCCCCTGGAGAAGCTGCTGCTTCCCCCTGAGCCCCTCTGGGGTTGTGCTTGGCACCCAGACTGGAAAACATTTGTTTTTTGTCAAAACGTTTGTCCAGGAAGGATTTGTGATGTTTCTATTTATGGGAGTTAATGGCATTCAGGGGGAAAAAAACAACAGCAGGAGCAACTGGAATTTCTGGGGGGAATGAGAGCCCCTGGGCAAACAGAGAAGTGGGAATCTCATTTAGGATAAAGCAGGGGGGGCACACAGGGTCAGAGCCACACTGGCCATGCTGGAGGACAAGGACAACCAGGTTTGTCATTTTTCTGGACAATCCTGAAATTGAAAATTCTGTATTTCAAAGCCTGATGGAAGCAAAGGTGTTTTTTTAGCAAAACACATCAGCTGGATGCAAACCCCATGGGAAGGAATCTTTTGGAAAGCTTGGAGCTGTTTTGAAGATTAGCTGGGCTGTTACAGGAGCTTCTCTAGGACAAAGATTTTTCTCCCAGCCAAGCTCCAAACCCGTAGTTTTCAACATTATTATATCAACAACTCTTCATTTTGATTTTGAAAGGGCATTTCATGGAAACCAGCTCAGTCTCACGGCATGTTTTGGTTTTTAGAAAGCAGCTCCACCCAAACACCTTCAGGCACAGCACCTTTAAATGGTGTGAAAACCTTGGACAGTCTCGGCTGAGCAGGAAAACTTCACTCTGCCAGAAGCTGAACCTTTCTGATGTGTGGGCAGCACTTCAATTTTCAGAAATATGCAGCCATTTCTACCTTGCTGCTCTTGCCTGTGCAGACAGATTCATTTTCAGTTGTTAATGCAGAGATAGAGCTTTGCTTACCTGGCCTGAGAGCCAGATTAATTAGGCAGGGCCAGTCCTGGGGGAATCCTCTCCTGAGCCACTCCAGCAGTTTGTGCAGGGCTTCATCATCCTCTCAGCTTGCACAGAATAAATCATAAATAATAAAATAAATAATAAAAAAATCATAAATAATAAAATGGTAATAGTAAAAGTTCTAAGGGAGCAGCCCATAAAGTTAATTCTGTCATTATCAAAAGCAGGGGCTCCTCTGCTTCCTCTCACAGTTGTCTCCTCTCATTTCCAGATTTCCCTGGTGCCCTTGGTTGGGAATTGAGGATCCATTGATTCTCACCCTCAGGGCTCATCCCTCCCCTTCCCTCCTGGAATCCCCAATTTCTGTCATTTCCTGGGCTGTTCTCTCAGCCTGCCCCAGCTCCTGGTTTGGACAGGAGCAGAAAACACCTTCACTCATGTCCATCCCAGCCCATCCTGGGTTAGAGTCAATAAAACACTTTGGAATATCCCTGAGCTTCATTTCACCCCATCAGCTGAAAAGCTGGGGTGAAAAAAAAAAAAAAAAGATATCTATAAATTTGGAAATAGAGGCAAAAGAGATATTGTAAATACACTAGCTGATGGTTTTTAAGCACTTTTGTTCCATGGCTTCTGAGGAATTGGGACGTGAGTGTCAGGGATCAGTCAGTTAGTGTAGTATGTTACAGCATGTGGGGTTTTGTACTAAAAATAGTTAAAGTTTCATCAGGGTTGGACTTTTGTGTGTCTATTTTTGGCATCCCTCGGTAGGAGAATGCACTGGGTGAACCTGCACTCCCACCCTGAGCTCTGCTATTAATAGCAGGGGTTAATGAGTGACCAGTGCAGGGCATGGGGTGAGGGGAGCCCTTCAAGCAGAGCCCTTCCCAAGCTGACACACAAAAACCTGCCAGGACAATATTTAGAGAAATGATCTCCCAATCCTATTTATTCTCTACAACTTCACAAAAAATTTTCAGCTAGAACTGCTCATGTGTTGGATTTCTTTCTCTTTCCCTCTCTGTCTCACCAAAAGCAGAAGCATCCTGAATCCCACACCCAAACCCTGAGTTTGCTTTTTCAGTTATTCCCCCACCCACCCATCCCATCTCCACATTGCACAAACTTTCAGGCCTGGGTTTGTTGCTACCAACACAAACATTGGGTAGGCAGTGGTGTGAAAAAGCCTCACTGATTTTTCTTTCATATTCTTGGGCAACCTGGTAGGAAAAAGGGAGATTGGCTGGGAGGAACAGATTGCAAAAGTTGTTCCTCCTTCTTACCAGCAATGAACTGCGTGATCTGGGCTGGAATAAATTCCTGCTGGAGAAGGGATGAGTGAGTTTGCTGGGATTATCAGGCTTGCCCATGAGTAAGGGCACTGCCCTGGCAATTGCTGATCTGATGGAAAATAGTTCCCATCTTTTATCTTTTATTGGATGCTATTAAAGGTGGGAAAAAAACCCCACAGAATCTCTGAGCTACTTCCTTGGCAGGGGTAGAGCCCATTTTAGCAGCTGGGTGATCCAGAAAGCTCTCAAGGAAGTATAAAGATGTATTTTATCATGGTGTGGCTGCTCTAAACACCTTTTCCAGCAGAATTCCCTGGGGATGCAGGTTGGGAATGCAGCAGCAGGAGCTGACAGTCCTGGCTGTGCCTCCTGCAGCCCTGAAGGATTTGCTGAGTGAATGAGCTGCTCTTCCAAAAAACACCTCCAGCCCTGGGGAAAACACAGAAGGCAAGCAAACCCAGCTGAGCCCAGAGCACAGCTGCAGAGGAGTCCCTGCTGTGATAAGGGAGAGGCCAAGGAGTGCAGCCCAGCCCAGCCCTGCAGTGTGAGCCTCTCTGAAATCCTGGGCTTCCAACACCCCTGCCCTGCCCTGGGGCTCCAGCACAGCCTGCAGCAACAGCAAAACTGCGTTTTCATGTTCTCCCTTCAATTGGAAATTTGGAGAGGAATATTTGTAACACTGGGGTTTTTTTCCTCCCCTGAGAGTGGCCTTGAACTGTGCAAACTCTCAGGTTAAGTGCTCAATTAAAAGGTCAGATTATCCAAATACAAAACTGAAGTGTCAGGCAATAATTGTCCACTGGCCTCCGTTACCTGGGGGGTCATTGCACACTGACCCATCACCTCTGACCCAAACTGGGGCAGGTTTGCCCTTCCTGGCAGCTCTTGAGAGCCCCTGCACACCCAGAGCACCTCTGCAAGCGTTTCATGGGGAAATTCGCAGGATACACAAATACAACAAAGATGCTTTTAGAATTCCTGAGAAAAAAAACCCCAAAACTAGTCCCTATTTCTCACCAGCATTGCAAAAAGTGACATTTAAGTCACAGAATATTTCAGCTGTTACTAACACTTGCTGAGTAAATCTCATTTTACGGAATGCGCCCACAATTTCCCTTTGGGATTTCTGCTCTGACTCAACGCTCCAAGCTCATTATTCCTGACCCAGACCTCAGCTTCTGTGGATGCTGTGTCAGCCTCCAGCAGGGACAGTGACACATGGAAATCATTCCCTCTGAGATGCCTGCTCAGCAGCACTGGGGAGGAATTCCCAATTCCTCGCTGTGAGGGTGAGGAGGGGCTGGGATGGAATTCCCAGAGCTGCCCCATCCCTGGAGGGGTCCCAGGCCAGGCTGCAGCACCCTGGGCACTGGAAGGTGTCCCTGCCATGGCAGGGATGGATGAGCTTTAATGTCCCTTCTTTTACAGCAAAGAATGTGAAACCCTACGTCAGAAATGCATCTCTAGTGACAGAACACACTGATTGTTTTATCAGCAAAAGGGAGACACAGAGATGTGAATTGCACAGGGACTCCAACTTGCACCTGATGTCTGGTGTTTTACCTGCAAAAGATTGTGAACTTTGCTTTCTTTAAAAAAAAAAAAAAAAAGTGGGGAATCAGTAATATTGTATATTTTTTGTTAGATAATAGTCTAAGGAAAATAAGAGGTTCAATTATATGTTGTGCTCATGCTTTTGCTTTGTTTGCTTTCAGTAGTGCAGCTTTGCCAATTTAGGTAAATTCTGAAGTAACTTCATTAATGCATTAAGTTTAAATACATTAAATAAATGTCTGTCCAACACAATCCCAGAAAATCTCTTTTCACTAGTTTAGCTCTCCTTGTAGTTACATTGTCAGTGTAAATCTGTGTGTGCTGTGCCATGATGGTCGTTTGTCACTGAATGAAGCAGGTGGAGTTTGCTTTGATCACCAGGGGGAAGGAGCAGGGCTGGCCAAGACCCTCCTAAAGAGCCAAGAGAAAGACTGGGGCGGCCTCTGTGTTTGCCACCAGGAGGAATTTCCAGCTCTGTGTTTGTCCCAGCAGAATTTCAGCTCTGTGTTTGCCACCAGCAGGATTTGTAGCCCTGTATTTGCCCCAGGAGGATTTTTAGCTCTATATCACCAGCAGATTTTCAGCTGTGTGTTTGCCCCAGCAGATTTTAGCTCTGTGCCACCAGGAGGATTTTTAGATCTGTGTTTGCCCCAGAAGAATTTCCAGCTCTGTGTTTGCCCAGCAGATCTCCAGCCCTGCTGCTGGGGGCACTGAGCAGTGGGAGCTGCAGCAGCCCCAGCCTGGAGCTGTGCTGTGTCCCAGGCTGTCCCTGCTCACCCCTGCACACCACAGGTGATTTCCAGAGCTGGTTGCATGGGTGGATCCTGTCCTGGAGCTGTGCTGTGCCCCAGGCTGTCCCTGCTCACCCCTGCACACCACAGGTGATTTCCAGAGCTGGTTGCATGGGTGGATCCTGTCCTGGAGCTGTGCTGTGCCCCAGGCTGTCCCTGCTCACCACAGGTGATTTCCAGAGCTCACTGCATGGGTGGATCCTTTCCCTGGGCTCTGGACGTGCTCAGGTGAGAGCTGGGCTGGTCCTGCCTCTGCCCTCAGCCACCCCAGGGTGCCCCATGATGCAGAGATCCCCTTGTCCCTCGTGTGTCCCCTCTGGGAGCCGCATTCCAGCTGCAGAAACATTAACCAGGTGTCCTCTGTCAACCCAGCCCTGCAGGAGCTGCAGGAGCCCAGACCCTGCTGCTTTCTGGGACAGATCCTGATAAGGGCTGTCTGATCCCCTCTCAGAGTCACAAACACATAGTAGGAACACAGGAAAAAAAAAAAAAAGCTGTAAAATATCCATTATCCTCTTTTTTTTTTAGAATTTTGTGAGCACACATCATCTCAACACAATGGTAAAAATCCTTCCTGAGTCACTGCTGGGTTTGTTGTGAGGCCTGAGTGAGTGAGCCCTGACATATGAGTCACCTGCAATCATTAACCACACCTGAAAACACCAGCACGGACTCTCTGACCCCAGGGAACAAATTTAACAGCACAAAAACTTCATTTGAGGAGGGAAAAAAAAAATGGAGCTAACTTTAGAATGAGACTGCTGAGAGCAAACAGTGGCAGTGGCTGAGCCAGCCTGAGTCACGGGCTGCATTCACCTCCCTCCACCTCTGCCTGCACAAGAGGCGTCTGCAGAAGGATTTCCATGCCTAAATTGGGTTTTTGTACAAAATGGAAACAAAGGGATGAAGCTGGAGTAGGAGTCAATCATAACAGCTGGTTCTGCCTAAAGAGAGAAATTTGATAGTTAAAGAAATGCTTAAGTTACTCCTGATGACCCAAATATCAATGTTCAAATCAACTTTTCTTGGTTGAATTCCTTTATTTAAAAGACAATCACAATGACAATCTAATGTTTTAAAGGATGTGTGAGTATGTCCCTGACCTGTTGACACCCACACGTTATTTTCACAGCTGGGACTTTGGATTTTACTCCAGATGCTAAAAACAAACCTGCCCATGAGTCTGTCGTGGCCAGAACAGCCCTTGTGAGCCCAGCTCCCCCTCAGCACCACAGGCTGTCCTTTTATCAACACCAGGGCAGCAGCAGTGCTGCAGCAGCACGGAGGGAACCCAGAGGGCTTGGAAAGATTATTCCTTCCAGAGCTGGCAATTAAAGAGTAGAAATGTCACTTCCAGTTTGAGCTGCACAAACGTGCACGGGCAGGTGCTGCTCATCGTCCTTGGCCAAAGGGAGAGCAGCACAGACAGAAATTCCTTTGCAGGAGAGGGCTGGAAAGGGCTGGAAGGCACAAAGCTGCCTGAGAGCTCCTCATTTTGGGTCCCAAATTCTCAGAAATGTAGAACTGAGGTTGATTCTCTCAGCACACCTTCTCCCAGGGAGGAAAAGGGTCAGAAAGTTAAAAGTGAGGTTGGTGATGCTGTGACACCTTCTCCCAGGGAGGGAAGGCAAGGCAGGGAATTCTCCAGCCCTGGAAGCTGCAGGACACAGAGGCCAGAAGGAATTGGGAAAATAAAATAATGTTCAGAACATCTCAGCCCCTGCTGAGGGTGGGAGAGAGGGAAGGGAAGGGAAGGGAAGGGAAGGGAAGGGAAGGGAAGGGAAGGGAAGGGAAGGGAAGGGAAGGGAAGGGAAGGGAAGGGAAGGGAAGGGAAGGGAAGGGAAGGGAAGGGAAGGGAAGGGAAGGGAAGGGAAGGGAAGGGAAGGGAAGGGAAGGGAAGGGAAGGGAAGGGAAGGGAAGGGAAGGGAAGGGAAGGGAAGGGAAGGGAAGGGAAGGGAAGGGAAGGGAAGGGATTAATTTCCCATTTTGGGATAAAACGCTGGGCTAGCTGAGCGCAGAGCATTTCCTCGCTGAGCGCGGCTTAACGCCGCCACCTGCTGACAGTGCCGGGCATCCCGGAGCGTCCGTGGGTATCCCTGAGAATCCTGGAACACCCCTGAGCATCCCGGAGATTCCATGGGTATCCTGAGCTTCCCGGAACATCCCTGAGCATCCCAGGGCATCCCGGAATTTCTCTGAGCATCCTGGAACATCCCCCAGCATCCCTGAATTTCCCTGAGCATCCCAGAACTCCCCCGAGCATTCCCGAATTTCCCTGAGCATCCCTGGCCATCTCTGCCAGTTCCAGCTGAGAACGGCAGATTGAAAGCTGCAATTGCTTTTCACAAGTGGGTAAAATAAAGGGGAGAATTAAATGTCACATGAGGTGAATCTCCTCCGTTTAAATCTCAAAAAGTGACATTTGGGGCTGAATCCAGGAATAACTGCTCCAAGCTGCATCAGACCTAAAAATCTTCCATTATTTTTATTTTCTTTGAACCAATTTTGAGTTCAGGTGTTGCAAATTAAAATGAGTTATCTGAGCTCCTCACCTTCTTCAGCACAGCTCTCACTTCTGCACTTTTAAATATTTAATTGAGTCACAAAATTCCTATTGGCAATGTTATCTCCTTCAAAACTGTAGAGTATTGCTGGATTTGGGCATAATGGATTTTACTGCCAGGGAGTTAAGTGGGGCTGCAGATCCTCAAATTGCACCCTGAATTCTGAATAGTTGATGTTTCCTCTTTGCCTCTTTTTTGCAATATCGACAATTTTCTCACCCTGATAATTACCCTTCTAAATGCACTCAAAGCCAGGCACCACTGAATCAATAAAACAACAAAATCCCCAGGGGTGGTTTTATTTTTTTGTTGGTTTTGGTTTTTTGGGGTTTTTTTGTTTTGTTTGTTTTTTGGTTTTGGTTTTTTGTTTGTTTTGTTGTTTTTGTGGTATTTTTTGGGTTTTTTTTGTTTGTTTGCTTTTGTTTGTTTTGTTTGGTTGGTTGGAGTTTTTTGGGGTTTTTTATAAGTTGTTTTTTCCATGAAACAAGTGATTTCACAAGCCAGGAGGATTCCCGAGTGTCCCTGTGCTGCCCCGGTAATTAATTGGTAATTAAATCCCTCCCTGGCAGGTGAGATGGACAAGGTCGCTTTTGTCCCTTCTGTCCTTGTCCTCTCCGTCCCCTCCTGGTCTTTGTGGCATCCACCCACGTGTCCCTTTGGTCCGTGTCCCCTCTTTCCATGTTCCCTCCATCCCTCCATCCCCGATCCCAATTTCCCTCCATCCCCGATCCCAATTTCCCTCCATCCCCGATCCCTGTTTCTCCACATCCCGGTGGGTCCCGGGGAGGGTCCGGTCGGAGGATAAAGAACTTCACGGCCCGAGCGCCCCCGCGCTGCCATCTCTATGGTGACAGTGAGGACGGGGACCCCCAGAGCCCACCCGGCCCCCCCATCCCCAGCGGGACCCTCCGCGGCTCCGTGCGCGGCAGTGCCAGGCGGCCGCTCATTAATGAGCCCGTTAATCACCGCTAGTGGGGTAATGAGGGGCTGCCCGGAGCCCGGCTGTCACCGAGCGGGGACGGGGACAGGGACAGGGGGACAGCGGCTCGTGGGGCTCAGGGGACAGCACGGGGGTGGGGACAGCGGGCAGGGGGAGCTGCGGGCAGGGCGGGGAGTGCGGGATGCGGGGAGGGACGGAAGGAGGGAATGGGGCGGGATGCGGGGCGGGATGCGGGGCGGGATTTAGGGCCAGATGCAGAGTTAGGATGCAGGGTTGGTTATAGGAGCGTACCTGGCGGGGCGGGATGCAGGAGGGATACAGGGTGTGGTGCAGGGTTAGATTCAGGTTTGGGATGCAGGCGGGATTCAGGGTTGGGATGCAGGCGGGATTCAGGGTTGGGATGCAGGCGGGATTCAGGGCTGGGATGCAGGCGGGATTCAGGGTTGGGATGCAGGCGGGATTCAGGGTTGGGATGCAGGCGGGATTCAGGGCTGGGATGCAGGCGGGATTCAGGGTTGGGATGCAGGCGGGATTCAGGGCTGGGATGCAGGCGGGATGCAGGGTTGGGATGCAGGCGGGATTTAGGGTTGGTTACAGGAGCAGGTTCTCCCCCGCTGCCTTGCGGATCCCCACCCTGCGCACGGGCTGGGAGCGCAGGGACGGCTCCGGCCCGGGGCTGCTCGCGGGGGGGGCGGAGCTTTTGGCAGCCACCGAGTCGTGGGTCTGCAGCAGCGACTGGGACACACGGGCGGGCACCGCGGTGTCCGGCAGGGGGACACGCGACACCCACGGGACCCCACGGGACCCCACGCGACCCCCACGGGACCCCACGCGACCCCACGCGACCCCCACGCGACCCCACGCAAACCCACGCGACCCCCACGTGACCCCACGCGACCCCACGCGACACCCACGAGACCCCACGCGACCCCCACGTGACCCCACGCAACCCCACGCGACCCCCACGCGACCCCACGCGACCCCCACGCGACCCCACGCGACACCCACGAGACCCCACGCAAACCCACGCGACCCCACGCGACACCCACGAGACCCCACGCGACCCCACGCGACCCCACGGGACCCCCACGCGACCCCACGCGACCCCCACGCGACCCCCACGCGACCCCACGCGACCCCCACGCGACCCCACGCAAATCCACGCAAACCCACGCGACCCCCACGTGACCCCACGCGACCCCACGCGACCCCACGCGACCCCACGGGACCCCCACGGGACCCCACGTGACCCCACGCAAATCCACGCGACCCCAAGGGACCCATCGGGACCCCCAGGCAAACCCAGGCGAACCTACAAGACCGACCGGCACGCGACCGGCACGCGACCGGCACGCGACCGGCACGCGACCGGCACGCGACTGGCACGCGACTGGCACGTGTCCGACACGTGTCCGGCACGCGACCGGCACGCGACTGGCACGTGTCCGGCACGCGACCGGCACGCGACTGGCACGTGTCCGACACGCGTCCGACACGCGTCCGGCACGCGACCGGCACGTGTCCGACACGTGTCCGGCACGCGACCGGCATGCGACTGGCACGTGTCCGGCACGCGACCGGCACGTGTCCGGCACGCGACCGGCACGCGACCGGCACGTGTCCGGCACGCGACTGGCACGTGTCCGGCACGCGACCGGCACGCGACCGGCACGTGTCCGGCACGCGACTGGCACGTGTCCGGCACGCGACCGGCACGCGACTGGCACGTGTCCGGCACGTGTCCGGCACGCGACTGGCACGTGTCCGGCACGCGACCGCCACGTGCCGGGGTCCCGCCCCCCCCGCCCCCCCCCCCCCCCGGGCCGTTCGGTCCCGCAGGATCCGGGCCAGCTCCGCCGCCGCTGCCCGCGCCAGGCGCCCGATGTCCCGCAGGATCTCCGGCACCAGCGCCAGCTTGTCCCCGCGCACCGCCTCCAGCTGCCGCTCCTCCGGCCGCTCGTGCGCCTGGGGACAGCGGGGACAGGGCAGCGCTCCCCGCGGGCGGGTGACCGCGTTCAGCTGCTGCTGCGGGGCGCTGCAGAAGCGCAGCAGCTCCTCCACGGCCGCGTCGTGCCCGGGGCACTCGGGCTGGGCCGGGGCCGCGCGGGGCCGCAGCGGCAGCAGCGCCAGCGCCGCGCACAGCGCCAGCACAGCGGCGGCGACACGGCCGCGACAGCGGCGACACGGCTGCGACAGCGGCGACACGGCCGCGACAGCGGCACGGCGGCACCCGCGTGTGCGCGGCCACCCAGCGCCCCTGTGCGCACCTGGGCTCACCTGTGCTCACCTGTACATACCTGTACACACCTGTACATACCTGTACACACCTGAGCTTTGAGCTCCAGGGCAGCTGCGGGAATTCACTGCTGGAATTGTCCCAGGTGATCTGGGTGAGCAGGAAGCACCAGGACAAGGTGCCCAAGTCTATCAGTGCCTTTTCCTGGGAAAAGTCCTAAGAAAATTGAAGAAAATTTGGGCTTTTCCCTCAGCCCAAAACCACGAGGATGGGGAAAAAAGGGTTCCAAAGCAGCAGCTGCAGCAGGGCAGCAGTGTGGGCACAGCTTCAGCCGTGCCCAGCTGGCAGCAGCGATCTGCTGGGATCTGCAGGGATCTGCTGGGATCTGCAGCAGGGATTTGCAGGGATATGCAGGGATCTGCAGGGATCTGCCAGGACAAAGCTCTGCTGCTCCCAGCCCTGCACACCCCAGCAGGGCAGGCTCAGCCTCGTGCCTGGCTCCTCCTCATGACAGCACAGCATCCTAGACCTGACCACAGCGATCAAACACCCCCCAAAAATCAACATTCTCTTCCCCTGCTCAGGTACCTGCTGCTTCCTCACTACAGGCAAGAATTAAATACACAGTTTACAAGAAGATTTTTTTTTCACTTCTTTTTATTAGCTGCAGCTCCTCAAATTTTCTGTATTTCAGGCTGGGGATTGGGAAGGGTGAAGCACTGACAGGGCGAAGCAGAGCCAGGGCTCGAAGCAGAGCTGGGGAATGTTGTGAGCCAGGCTGTGCAGGAGCTGCACGAAGGAAGTGAATATTTGACATAGTGTTGTTATCATGGCTGCATATTTGATGGAGACTTAAAATGCTCCTACAGGAGAGTAATTGTGGTTCAAATGCCTGTTCCACCCACTGAGGCACCACGTCTACAATAACTCTCTGTCTCAGTCCTGACACAGGAACCTTTTATCTGTTCTAGAAGCTCCCACATGGAGAAATAGCTGGTGTGCAGTGTGTAATTCTCCCTCTTTAAAAAACAGAAGAACAGTGGCAGCAGGAACCTGGGGGGTTTTGTGATGGGGGAAGAAGAGACAACCAGATCAGCAGCTCCCTTCCTACATCAGCACTGTGACTCACAGTCTGCAGGAACTCCAGGCTGCAATCTCATTTCCAAACGCTGCTCAGGCACTCTGGAAGCAGAATGAGGGAATGTTGGAGCCAGAGGCTGCTCCCAGCCCAGCTGGATCTGCAGGGACTGCTCTGGGCTCGCTGGAGCTGCTGCAGAGCCAGACCCCAGCACGGGCTGCAGAGAGGCACGGGGTTATGGCAATAATCAGGGGTGCTGCTGCTCCCCCAGAGCTCTGCACTGCAGCAATCATTCTCTCCTTTCCTTACCCAGCCAGAGCACATGGGTGAAACACGAGACAGACCCAGCCGTGAATGGGAGCTGTCAGAGACAGAAACCCAACCTGCTGAAAACATCCCTGTGGGGCAGCCCCAGGAACCACAGCTGTGAAGGACACAGAGCCAATAAAGCTTAGAACTTCAGCAGAACTTCAGCAGAACTCAAGCAGAAACAGTTTTCACTGGAACTCCAAGCCAGGCTTTTTGGGTTTGCAGGAACACGAGTTCAGATGTGCTTTCCTTTCTCCGCTTCTCCTTTCCCCCCAAAGCAGGATGTTTGTGGTGCTGGGGTGAAGGGGATGATGTTACCTCTGCACCAGCTCATGGCTGTCCCAAGGATTGTGGATTTTGTGATGGATATCAGGAATTTAGGAGCGCCAGCACTTTATTTTGGGGTCTGTCAGCTGTAGAAGGCCCAGCTGTAACAGCATCACTCACTGCACTGGTTTTGGAAACCTGCTCTAAGCAGGTTTTACTGACAGTGTGACCCTCAGAGAGTTTCAGGAATGCAGGATCCATGTAAAGAACCAAACCCTGTGGATCTCAGAGGCCTCAAAGGGATTCAGGTTCCTCCCTCAGCTCTCCCTGCCCATCAAGTTTGGGCTCTCTCGTCTGAAGGAATCCGTGATTCACTCCATCCATCCATCCATCCATCATCCATCCATCATCCATCCATCCATCCATCATCCATCCATCCATCCATCATCCATCATCCATCCATCCATCCATCCATCCATCATCCATCCATCCATCATCCATCCATCCATCCATCCATCCATCCATCATCCATCATCCATCAATCATCCATCCATCCATCATCCATCCATCCATTAATCATCCATCCATCATCCATCCATCATCCATCCATCCATCCATCATCCATCCATCCATCCATCCATCATCCATCCATCATCCATCCATCATCCATCCATCATCCATCATCCATCAATCATCCATCCATCATCCATCCATCATCCATCCATCCATCCATCATCCATCCATCCATCCATCATCCATCCATCATCCATCCATCCATCCATCATCCATCCATCCATCCATCATCCATCCATCCATCCATCCATCATCCATCCATCCATCCATCCATCCATCATCCATCATCCATCCATCCATCCATCCATCATCCATCATCCATCCATCCCTCATCCATCATCCATCCATCCATCCATCCATCCATCATCCATCATCCATCCATCATCCATCCATCCATCCATCCATCATCCATCATCCATCCATCCATCCATCCATCATCCATCATCCATCCATCCCTCATCCATCATCCATCCATCCATCCATCCATCCATCATCCATCATCCATCCATCATCCATCCATCCATCCATCCATCCATCCATCCATCATCCATCATCCATCCATCATCCATCCATCATCCATCATCCATCCATCCATCCATCCATCATCCATCATCCATCCATCATCCATCCATCATCCATCATCCATCCATCCATCATCCATCCATCCATCCATCCATCCATCATCCATCCATCCATCCATCCATCCATCCATCCATCATCCATCATCCATCCATCCATCCATCCATCCATCATCCATCCATCCATCATCCATCCATCATCCATCCATCCATCCATCCATCCATCCATCCATCCATCATCCATCATCCATCATCCATCCATCCATCCATCCATCATCCATCCATCCATCCATCCATCATCCATCCATCCATCATCCATCCATCCATCCATCATCCATCCATCATCCATCCATCATCCATCCATCCATCATCCATCCATCATCCATCCATCCATCATCCATCCATCCATCATCCATCCATCATCCATCCATCCATCCATCCATCATCCATCCATCATCCATCCATCCATCCATCATCCATCCATCCATCCATCCATCATCCATCCATCCATCCATCATCCATCCATCATCCATCCATCCATCATCCATCATCTATCCATCATCCATCATCCATCCATCCATCCATCATCCATCCATCCATCCATCATCCATCCATCACCCATCCATCCATCATCCATCCATCCATCATCCATCCATCACCCATCCATCCATCATCCATCCATCCATCATCCATCCATCCATCCATCATCCATCCATCCATCCATCCATCATCCATCCATCCATCCATCCATCCATCCATCATCCATCCATCCATCAATCCATCATCCATCCATCCATCCATCCATCATCCATCCATCCATCCATCCTCTTCAGAGTGAGACATCAAAGCTGACTCAAAACCCCATTTACATTTTGTTCCAAGCTGTCAGAATTCCACTGCAGCTATAATTCTGCTTTTTGCTCAGCTCTCCTGCAGATTCCTTCTGTCCTCCCTTGCTCGTGCTGCCAGGGGGGTTTTGCTGAACAAACCTGGACAGCAGCAGCCAGATGGGAGCTCTCCCCTTCCATCCACACTCCAGACCACGTGTGGAAAAAGCAAAAAAGCAAAATGCAGACCTGGAGTCATCTGCACCTCGATTGTCAATATTTGAGTGCTCTTGGCTCTCGTTCTGGACAGCAATAAAAGGAGCTGGTTAATCATTGATAATTGCTGGGAGCTCTGTGCTATCAATGAACAGGAAGTTTTCTGCAGCTGTCAGATGCACGAGCTGAGCATTTCCTGCAGGGGAGGAAGATTGATTTGGTGACAGCTTCTTTGGAGATTTTTAGGAAGAAAAAAATAGCATTTTGAGTGCTGAAAAATCATGCGAGCAGCACGGTTTCCTGTGCTTTGGAGATGATTTTCTGTGGCTGGCACCCAGCTAAATCATTCCCAATTTGGTAAAACAAAACTCACTGTGTGCCCCTCTGGTTTGTCCTTGATGAAAATATGTGATGGCTTTGAAATGGAAATTGAAATAATATTAGAGAGTTGAAAGACACCTCCAAGAACGGATGGGTCATTGTCCAGACAACTGGGAAAATTAATCAGGATAAAGCTCAGTTCAAGGAAAAGCCTGTTTTTGAGGAAAAGGGGCACTGCTATCCTTATATTCACAGGTTAAAGACATGATAATCCAAATTACTTTATTCAAGATTAATATTAAAGTTTGAAGGCTGAATTTGAAGACATTTTAGGAGCAAATAGATCCATGGAAGGCAAAATATGGAGCAAACTTATAGCAAACTTAATGAGCTTCTCTTACAGAAATGAAGCATTTCAGAATTAAATATTTACATTTTGTATTTCAAAATCGCGATAATATTTTAACCAGGGGAGAAAGACCAAAAAACAAAAACAAAAAGGACAATTGGCCCAGCATTATTGCATGGGTGAGTGGTTTCCCATTTTGTGCCTCAGCCTGGGGATAAATTCAGCTCCCAGCACCACACGAGCAACCCAGAGACCCTTCCTAAATCATATCCTGTCCCTGGATGGGATTTCCAGGCTGAATTCCTGGGATGTCACCTTGTAGCACACAGGGATTTACACCAAGGAGAACATGAGGAAGATGCTTGAGCCAGGGCTGAAGCAAAGAGGGGATGAGGATCTGCCCTCCCTGCATGCCCTGTGAGGTGCTGGATGCAGATTCCTGCTCTGTTCCCCCCTGGCAGGTTCCTCATCACCCCTGGAACGCCTGGCACCCACCAGAGCCAGCACAGCCCTCGTGACAGACCTGTTCTCCTTTCTGTGTCCTGATTAATAAAATAATTACACCCAAACCCATAAAAACTCTGAAATAAAAGTGCCAGCAAGCAAGCAAGTCAGTGGGGAAACAGATCCCAGGGATTGCTCCTTTCAAACCCCAACATTGGGAATTTCCTCTTGGTGCTTTGAGTGCCTGTGCAAAGATCCCTCCTGAAAACAGAACCAAAAGCTGTCCCTGCTCAGACACCCCCAGTGTGGGGAGAGCTCTGACTCACCTGAGGCAGCAGCAAATGGTGACAATGGCTTGGAAATGCCAGCACTGAGTCAGTCTGCACACTGCAGGGGGATTAGGGACAATCTGACAGCAGCCAACAGTCGTGCCAGCAAAAGAACTTTGGGGTTTTTCTGCGTTTTGGGAAAGGTCCACGTTGGGAAGGAGTTTGTGAGTGTCCAGCACATTGTCACCATTCCCAAAGCAGCGTGGTGGGGGCTGCCCCAGAGCCAGGGATCCAGAAGTGCCTTGGAGCAGGTTGGGGTGGCCAGAGAAACAGAAAACACCTGGAGAGGGCTGGGGAGGGGCCCGGGGCTGCTCCACCCTGGCTGTGTTTGCACCCAGTGTTTGTGAGCACTCCCTGGGCTGGCTGTGGGGCAGAGCAGGGACAGCGACAGGGACAGGGCACCCTGCTGGGTGAGCAGCACCTCACCTGGACCAGCTCCAGCTCCCAGAGGCTGTCCTGGCCCTCTCCCCCAGGTAACTCCTTCATATTCTCATATCCTTGATATCCTCCATCTCCTTCCTTCCCTAATGTGCAGCTCTGCTGCTGCTGCTTGGGCTTTTCCTGGGTTTTGCTTTCACAAAAGCTTTTTTTGCATTTGCTCTTTGCTGCTCTGCCTGTGCTCTCCTGCTCAAGGATGTGGGGAGCTCCTCAAGTGTTGTTTTGTCGGTTTGGGCTCTAAAGCAGCTGCTGTGCCTCTGCCCAGGCCAGCAGGGAGGGAAGCAGAGCTGTGGGCACAGCCCTGTCCCCAGCCAGGCTGGCACTGATTGTTCACCTGGTGCCACCGGAGCTGTCCCCTCCCTGAGAGCCCAGGGCGTGAATGTTTGAACTATTTTCCTTCTCCCACTTGGCTTGGTGTGGAGTGGCTGAAGGAATTGCAGCAAGGTGTCCCAAGGCAGCCTGTGCTGCACGCCCAGCCCCTGCCAGGCTGGATCCGAGCTCTTCTGGGCTGTTCCTTGTTTGCTGTGGGTGACTCATCCCTTCCTGCCCTGTCCCTCCTGCTGTCCCTGCTGTCCCCAGAGCCACCTGGCCCTGCTCTCCTCACCCCCAGCACGTGGAGCCTCTCCCTGCAGGACCAGGCAGAGCTGCACTCCAGGTAAGCACAATTTCCCAGCTCTGTCCCAGTCTCAGCCTTTTCTTTGTTCTGCATCAATCAGAGATGAAAATTCTGCTGTTCCACCCGGACATGGCCATGTCCTCAACCTGGCTTCCAGGGGCAGGAAAATTGATTGTTTTCTATCGTGTTTAAATACAACATATGGTAAGTTTTAGCGAGGAGTTAATTGTGGATTTTGGCATTAATAGACACGGGTGATTGCAGAATTCCTGGCTGGTCAATACATCAGGAAGGTGAGGCTGGGCTGCCTCTAGCACTACACAGCAGATCATAGATTTTGCTGTGATTTTCTCTCATATTTTTTACCTTTCTGTCAGGACCAAACCAATGATTTTTGAGAGAGAGAGAGTGAAAAAGGAAGATTTTCCCAAGCTTTGAGCTTGGCACACTACGGTTCACACAGCATTAAAACCAATTAAAAATGCATTTATTTTCCTTTTGAATTATTTTCTGCATTACAATGGAAGCAGTGAAGCCCAATTTGGGGAAGGGATTGTTTCAGAGCTGTAGAAGCTGGTAGTTCATGTTCCTTTTGGAACCAGTTGGGCTGGATTCCAGCTGCCCTGGGGGAGTCCCCACAAGGACAATATCCTTGGGACCTGGGGAAAATCCTGTACCTAGGGAGGAAGCCCAAGGATAGGAATTATCCAGCTCCTCCTGGTTTTAAGGGTTTTCCTCTCTTTTTGGAGAATGCTCTTGTTATCAGAATCATCTCTTTCCCCCTCTGAGTGCTCAGAGTTTCTCTTCTCCTATAAAAGTTGTCAGATTTTCTGTCATAATGCAAGGAAAAATTTCTTCTCACAGAGCCCTGGAGCAGCAGGGAGGGGTGGATCTCCCTTCTGGAGACATCCCAAAGCCACCTGGGTGAGTCCCAGTGTCACCTGCTCCCCTGGCCCTGCCTGCCAGGGCTTGCACTGGGTGACCTCCAGAGGGCCCTTCCAGCCAAATTCTGCAATTCCGTGATCATTGAATTCACAAACACCCCTGACAGCTCCTGGATTTTCCAGAAAACCTCTCTGCCTTAACTCCAGCTTCAAGGATATCTCAAATGAGAGAAAAACGGATCTGAGCATACAAACAGAACTCTGGGAATAGCAATTCCATGGGAATGCCAGGCTGGGGCTGTTTGCACAGCTCTGGAGCCTCACATGGGACAATCAACTGCAGGAGCTGTGATGGCAGGACAGGGACAGGGAGGGACAGGGACAGGCACAGGGGACAGGGACAGGGACAATCAGCTGCAGGAGCTGTGATGGCAGGACAGGCACAGGGGACAGGGATGGGGACAGGGACGGGGACAGGGACAGGCACAGGGACAGGGACAATGAGCTGCAGGAGCTGTGCTGGCACAGGACAGGGACAGGGACAATGAGCTGCAGGAGCTGTGATGGCAGGACAGGGACAGAGAGGGACAGGGACAGGGGACGGGGACAAGGACAGGGACAATCAGCTGCAGGGGCTGTGCTGGCAGGACAGGGACAGGGACAGGGACAATCAGCTGCAGGAGCTGTGCTGGCATAGGACAGGGACAGGAACAGGGACAATCAGCTGCAGGAGCTGTGCTGGCACAGGACAGGGACAATGAGCTGCAGGAGCTGTGCTGGCACAGGACAGGGACAGGGACAATCAGCTGCAGGAGCTGTGCTGGCACAGGACAGGGACAGGGACAATCAGCTGCAGGAACTGTGCTGGCACAGGACAGGGACAGGGACAATGAGCTGCAGGAGCTGTGCTGGCACAGGACAGGGACAGGGACAATCAGCTGCAGGAGCTGTGCTGGCACAGGACAGGGGACAGGGACAATGAGCTGCAGGAGCTGTGCTGGCACGGGACAGAGCTGTGACCTCAGCTCCATTGCATCCCCGTGTTTGTCTCAGCACCGCTGCTCTGCTCACATCTGTCCATAGGTGGCAGTGAGCTGTCATTTTTCTTTAAAATAGGGCAGAAGTGGCACACATGGATGTTTTCTGTATCACAGAGTGCTTTGGGGTGGAAGGGACATTAAAGTCCATCCTGTCCATGGCAGGGACACCTCCCAGGCTGCTCCAAACCCTGTCCAGCCTGGCCTTGGACATTCCAGGGATGGAGCAGCCACAGTGAAAAGGAGAAGAGAAGAGGAAGAGAAGAGGAAGAGAAGAGAAGAGAAAGAAGAGAAGAGAAGAGCCCCAAATATAGTTGAAATTATTGAAATTAAGAGGAGAAGACAAACAAAACAAACCCCAGAAGATTTATGTGAATTTGTACACAGGCTGCAGCTCAGGGTTTCCATGTGTGATTCCTTTCCATGCTGCCTCCTTTCCTTCTCTCTGCCTTTTATGAAATAAAATCCAAACCAACCCACACAAGCTGCTGTAATTGATGCACATTTTACCTTGTTCTGCTGCTAGCCCCACACTGCTCTGCCCTGAGCCCTGAGCAGTGCTGCAGGTGGGACTGCAGCCAGTTTGCCTCCACAAACAAGAAAAGTTTGTTGGGTTGTGCCGTTTTGGGGAGCAGCTGTGAGGTTTGGGTCAGACTGGTTGGGCAGGTGCTTTGGGAAGGCAGGTGGGATTTTGGGGATTTGAACAGCCTGGCCCTATTGGCTGTCTCTTAATAACTGGAATTAGGCAGTGATGACACAAAAAGGGTGATTTGGGGTTTTTGTCTCCCAAAGCTATGGGGAACACCCCGAGTGTGCCAGAGGAAGCTGAGGATGACAACACCTGCACAGTGAAGAGCTACCAGGTGAGCAACCCCCTCCCACCTCCCCTGGCTGCTGCCAGCGCCATCTGCACCCCTTGATGTCCCCAAAACTCTGCTTTTGTTATTCCAGCCTCTCCCTGAGTCTGCTGCCAGTGCGCCAAATGGATCTGTGGCGTTTGCTCAGAGCCCTCCCCTGGCCGGGGATGCTGCAGGTAGGGATGGGAAGGGGCTGGGAGAGCCCTGGGGAGGTTTGTCCTGAAGGAAAATAAATATTAATGCATGGTTTGAATTAGGGGATGTACCCATGTTCCAGATCTTACTTGTACAGAACGTGGGGAATTTAAATACAACAAAAAGAAAAATGAGGAATTCTTCCCAAAGTTCTCTGGGTGCTGGTTGATAGTTCTGGGGGTTTGGTTCTGCTCTGGCCCCCAAAAAATGGATTTACAGAGGGAAGGGCTTTGTGTGGAGCAGCAGGCAGGGCTGGTCCCTGCCAGGTTTGTGACAAACTCTGCCCAGGCTCTGGGATTTGTGTCCCCACCAAGCCTTGGGAGGAGCCCAAATTTGGGCTCTTGGAAAGGACAAAATGCAGCAGTGGCAGCAGTGCAGGAGGGGATTATGGACTCTTAGGGAGTCACTTTTTTTTTACCTACCACCAAAATCTCCCTGTGTGTTTTTCTGGTATAAACCAGCAGAGTTCTGAGGAGGAAATAAAAGCCAGATGATTTACACTGCCTGAAGACCTAGAAAATGCATGTACATTTATTGCTCATATGTAAAATGAAGCATATGGGACTGCTTCACTTAAATGGATTACCTAATTAATGTAATTGCTAAATCAGTTTAAGTAGCAAGTTGAAAAATTAGACATTTCTGTGTCAATGTTTCTTGGATTTTAACTCTTTTCCTGTTTGAAAAGCAGTTTAAATCATTGAACTGAAATCTCCATGTTTGTGCAATCTAATCCAAGTTTTGGAGAAATAGAAGTGATAGAAGTTGTTACTGTGGGAAACATAGTATTTCTAAAACAAGATATTGCTAATAAATAGCTTTTTTTGGGGTGCAAGGTGAGGATTTTGGGAGAACCAGAGCTGGAAAAAGGGAACTTTTTTGTACTTTCAGTAATAAAAGCACTCAGTGAGCAACAGGTGAGCGGGGAAGGTCAGAACTGGAGTTCTGTGTCTCTGATTTGCACTACACAGAGCAGAAATGCAGGAGAACAAACGAGGAACAATTCCATGTGGGGTTTGGGTGGTGATTCCATGCAGATTGAAACAGGGACCTGCTCCTAAAAAGAATTACAAAGGAGTTAAAAAGATTACAAGGGAGAAAAGTCCCAGGGGATAAATCCCATTCAGCAAATCCTGCCAGCAGCCAGAGCCCAACAGAAATCCTGATTGCAGCAGCTCCTGTGCCTGATAAATGTGAAATATAAATGTCAAATATAAATGTGAAATATAAATGTGAAATATTTCAGGGGTGTTTTTAGAGAAGGGTCATTGCTGTTCTTGCTGCTGGCTCCTCTCCCCTTATTTCCATTAATTCCTGGAAATCTGTGGGTAAATAACAACACAAGTTAAATTAATAAAACAAGATAGTTCTTGGAGCACCAACTTGATTTGCATGGAATAGTGGGATGGCAAAAGGACATTAGTGTGTTCTTTATTTTTTTAAAAAGCAGAATTTTGGATTCTTATTTGCTGCAGAAATTCATTCAAGGCTGTTGTACCCTGTGGTGCCCTGCACTGCTGGAATTCCTGGTGCCAAATTTTGCCTTGTGGTCCTTAATGGTTTCTTCATGGCCATTAAAATATTTTCTCCACGATTATCTGAACATCAGGGGAGAAAAAAATGCTGTGTGGCTCTAATGCCATGCTAGGCAAAATATTTCTTTGTGGCTGGCTTGTACTCAAAACAGAGGAATGAGATGAGCTTCAAGGTCCCTTCCAACCCAAACCATTCCATGATTCTGTGATATTGCATTAACCATTGATATCCTCTATTTATTTTTTTTTCTTAAGTCAAGGAAAAAATGTTGGTCCAATCTGCCAAATTCCAGAAAAAAGTCTCCTTGAGTGTGATCTGACAGAAGAGGAACTTTGTGTAGCCACAAAATTTCCTTTTTCACACACCCTGATGAAGGGAAGGGGAAAGAGAGACAAATCTGGAGTGTGACTGCCTTTTGTTAAAGAGTTGAAAGGCAAATGGAGCAGGAGTAGCCTGAAATGCAGTCTGTAAATTGTGTATTGATTTTCATTTCAGAGCAGCTTTTCATCTCAGTCACAACCAGCAGCTTTGATCTGCTCAAAGATCTGCCCTAGAATTTGGGGGGGTTTTGCTTATCTTTGCAATTCTGCCTCTGGATTGAGGAATAAATCTGGAAAAAATGTGTCTTTAAAAACAAAATGATCACGTGCTGTTCACCCAAATACTGGAATTTCGAGGTTTTCTCTCTCAGTTTCTGTGCCTGTTCAGGGCAGCCCAGCCCAGCTCTGCTGGGATCTGCTCTGGGATTTTCCTTGGAGCAGCTGGAGCTGGCACAGCTCACACACTCAGAGCCATGGCAGTGACATTCTGCAGGGTTTCCATTCCTCCCACGACAATCAGAGATAAAAGGAGCTCCACTTGTTTAGCTGCTTTTCTTAATGCTGGGCTTATATCCCTATTTTTATGCTGAAGTCACTTTTCCTGTGGTTCATTTGTTATCTGTTACACAAAGCAGAAGTTCAGCATCTCTTACAATTATTTTCCAGTGGACATTGTTTCTCCTTTCTTCAGCTGGAGAAAGTTTTTGATTTTTGCTTCCTTCCCAAGTTTCCATCTATAATTAGAAGTTCTTTTTCAAGCATTACTACAGGAGGCTCAGGAAACTACAAGTGATCCTTAGTGGCCCCAGTTGAGTATCTCAATAGGGATAAACTGGGCTGTACTGGGAGTGTGTTTGGGGGTACTGGGATAAACTGGGCTGTACTGGGAGTGTGGTTGGGGGTACTGGGATAAACTGGGCTGTACTGGGAGTGTGTTTGGAGGTATTGGGATAAACTGGGCTGTACTGGGAGTGTGTTTGGGGGTACTGGGATAAACTGGGCTGTACTGGGAGTGTGTTTGGGTGACATCCCAGCACTGCCCCACTGCAGCCCCAGCACAGCAGGACCTGGAGCTGCTGCAGAGGGTCCAGAGGAGGCTCCAGGATGATCCCAGGGATGGAGCAGCTCTGCTGGGAGGAAAGGCTGGCACAGCTAGGATTGTTCACTGCACAGGAAAAGCTTTGGGCTGAGCTCAGGGTGGCCTTGCAGGGCCTGAAGGAGCTGCAGGAAAGATGGAGAGAAAGGATTTCCAAGGGATGGAGGGACAGGACACTGGGAATGGCTTCAAACTGCCAGAGAATAGCTTTAGACTGGATTGTAGGAAAAAATCCTTTTTTCCTGAGGAGTGCCCAGGGCAGCTGTGGCTGCCCCTGGATCCTGGCAGTGTCCAAGGACAGGTTGGACATTGGGGCTGGGAGCACCTGGGACATGGGAGGTGTCCCTGCCATGGCCCCAAGGTCCCTCTCAGCCCAAACCATTCCATGATCCTGGGCTTTATGGAAAATCCTTCCTGCTCCCCACGACCACCCTGGGCTGTGGTGCAGGGTGCACTGGGGACACTCAGCCATGGGATTAAGGTTCTGGAAAAAGGAATCTCCTGGCTGGGCCCTGGGGTGTGCCCAGGATCCCTGGGTCCTCCACTGTGATGGGCACAGACACATCAGCCCAGGGACTGCTGATTTTTGTGGGATTATCCAGAATCCCTGGGAAGTTGGGGGAATTTTACTGTGAAAAGCCAAGGGACAGCTTTGAAAGCTGGGAGATAAATTGCTCTGTTTTCCTAATCTCAAAGAATTTCAGACTGAAGTTCTGTGCTGTGTGGAAGATGTGTTTCAGGCAGGATTTTTGGTATCTGGGGTTTTCTTTCTCTTAAAGGGAAAAGTGAAAGGCATAATATTGACTAGACTATTACAATTATAATTTGAAATCATTTCAATTTTGCATTGAGACTGACAATTTTCCTGTTCTAATTCAGCAAGTCTGTTTGAACCTGTCAGTTTTCCACAGTTATAATTGAATAGATCTAAATTCATCCTTGAAATGTGGTGATGACTGACAGGGAAATCAGATCCATATTCCAGTCCAAGTAGGGAGGAGAAGCTGAAGCTCAGGGGGAGCTGTGAGATTTTCCTCTGACAAGACCCTTTTTTATTGGGGTTTCACACCACATCATCTGTGGTTCTGCCTCCCAGCCACAAAACAGATCCAAGCAAGATTATTTTTCTTTTGTCTCTTGTTTCTTTTGTCTTGTGTAAAGCAGGAGCTGCCTTTTCCTGTCTGTGAATCCCATACCAGGGATTTTCACCTCAACTGTGTTATCAAAGCGCCATTGTTTTATAAAATCATAAAATACACTTTTAAATCGAAAGGGGTTTTGCATCTAAGGTGTGATGGCCACATGTGTACACGTGGAATGATTTGTGTGAATTTTCAGGGAGGAAATGGGATTCTGAGCCACAGTTTGTGGGTAAAGAGAAGAAATGTGAAATGTAAAATATAAAGAGAAATGTAAGGACAAGAAACCTGGCTCGGATGTGATTTATCAATATTCAAATCAGGCTTAAAATAACCCACAGGAAAAGGAGAAGTGCAGGTAGGAGCTGAGGAGAGCAGGCAGCAAGGCGAGGAAAAATGAACAAAATCAGTTTGGTGAGCCAGGAAATGGGATCAGTCCTGGTGCTCTCTGTTCTTTTTGTTCCTTTAGCTGTGGCAGAGGACAGGGTGATAAATTGATACAGAACCATCTCGAGTCACCTGCAATCATTAACCACACCTGAAAACACCAGCACGGACTCTCTGACCCCAGGGAACAAATTTAAAAGCACAAAAACTTCATCTGAGGAGAGAAAAAAAAATGGAGCTAACTTTAGAATGAGACTGCTGAGAGCAAACAGTGGCAGTGGCTGAGCCAGCCTGAGTCACGGGCTGCATTCACCTCCCTCCACCCCTGCCTGCTCAAGAGGAATCTGCAGAAGGATTTCCATGCCTAAATTGGGTTTTTTGTACAAAATGGTAACAAAGGGATGAAGCTGGAGTAGGAGTCAATCATAACAGCTGGTTCTGCCTAAAGAGAGAAATTTGATAGTTAAAGAAATGCTTAAGTTACTCCTGATGACCCAAATATCAATGTTCAAATCAACTTTTCTTGGTTGAATTTCTTTATTTAAAAGACAATCACGATGACAACCTAATGTTTTAAAGGATGTGTGAATATGTCCCTGACCTGTTGACACCCACACGTTATTTTCACAGCTGGGACTTTGGATTTTACTCCAGATGCTAAAAACAAACTGCCCATGAGTCTGTCGTGGCCAGAGCAGCCCTTGTGAGCCCAGCTCCCCCCTCAGCACCACAGGCTGTCCTTTCATCAACACCAGGGCAGCAGCAGTGCTGCAGCAGCACGGAGGAAACCCAGAGGGCTTGGAAAGATTATTCCTTCCAGAGCTGGCAATTAAAGAGTAGAAATGTCACTTCCAGTTTGAGCTGCACAAACGTGCACGGGCAGGTGCTGCTCATCATCCTTGGCCAAAGGGAGAGCAGCACAGACAGAAATTCCTTTGCAGGAGAGGGCTGGAAAGGCTTGGAAGGCACAAAGCTGCCTGAGAGCTCCTCATTTTGGGTCCCAAATGCTCAGAAATGTGGAACTGAGGTTGATTCTCTCAGCACACCTTCTCCCAGGGAGGAAAAGGGTCAGAAAGTTAAAAGTGAGGTTGGTGATGCTGTGACACCTTCTCCCAGGGAGGAAAGGCAAGGCAGGGAATTCTCCAGCCCTGGAAGCTGCAGGACACAGAGGCCAGAAGGAATTGGGAAAATAAAATAATGTTCAGACCATCTCAGCCCCTGCTGAGGGTGGGAGAGAGGGAAGGGAAGGGAAGGGAAGGGAAGGGAAGGGAAGGGAAGGGAAGGGAAGGAAGGGAAGGGAAGGGAAGGGAAGGGAAGGGAAGGAAGGGAAGGGAAGGGAAGGGAAGGGAAGGGAAGGGAAGGGAAGGGATTAATTTCCCATTTTGGGATAAAACGCTGGGCTAGCTGAGCGCAGAGCATTTCCTCGCTGAGCGCGGCTTAACGCCGCCACCTGCTGACAGTGCCGGGCATCCCGGAGCTTCCGTGGGTATCCCTGAGCATCCTGGAACATCCCTGAGCATCCCGGAGATTCCATGGGTATCCCTGAGCATCCCTGAATATCCTGGGACATCCCTGAGCATCCCAGAACTTCCATGGGTATCCCTGAGCATCCCAGGGCATCCCGGATTTTCTCTGAGCATCCCTGGCCATCTCTGCCAGCTCCAGCTGAGAACGGCAGATTGAAAGCTGCAATTGCTTTTCACAAATGGGTAAAACAAAGGGGAGAATTAAATGTCACATGAGGTGAATCTCCTCCATTTAAATCTCAAAAAGTGACATTTGGGGCTGAATCCAGGAATAACTGCTCCAAGTTGCATCAGACCTAAAAATCTTCTAATAGTTTTATTTTCTTTGAACCAATTTTGAGTTCAGGTGTTGCAAATTAAAATGAGTTATCTAAGCTCCTCACCTTCTTCAGCACAGCTCTCACTTCTGCACTTTTAAATATTTAATTGGGTCACAAAATTCCTATTGGCAATGTTATCTCCTTCAAAACTGTAGAGTATTGCTGGATTTGGGCATCATGGATTTTACTGCCAGGGAGTTAAGTGGGGCTGCAGATCCTCAAATTGCACCCTGAATTCTGAATAGTTGATGTTTCCTCTTTGCCTCTTTTTTGCAATATCGACAATTTTCTCACCCTGATAATTACACTTCTAAATGCACTCAAAGCCAGGCACCACTGAATCAATGAAACAACAAAATCCCCAGGGGTGGTTTTATTTTTCTGTTGGTTTTGGTTTTTTGGGTTTTTGTTTGGTTTTGTTTGGTTTTTGTTTTTTGTTTGTTTTGTTGTTTTTGTGGTATTTTTTGGGGTTTTTTTGTTTGTTTGCTTTTGTTTGTTTTGTTTGGTTGGTTGGAGTTTTTTGGGGTATTTTATAAGTTGTTTTTTCCATGAAACAAGTGATTTCACGAGCCAGGAGGATTCCCGAGTGTCCCTGTGCTGCCCCGGTAATTAATTGGTAATTAAATCCCTCCCTGGCAGGTGAGATGGAGAAGGTCGCTTTTGTCCCTTCTGTCCTTGTCCTCTCCGTCCCCTCCTGGTCTTTGTGGCATCCACCCACGTGTCCCTTTGGTCCGTGTCCCCTCTTTCCATGTTCCCTCCATCCCTCCATCCCCGATCCCAATTTCCCTCCATCCCCGATCCCTGTTTCTCCACATCCCGGTGGGTCCCGGGGAGGGTCCGGCCGGAGGATAAAGAACTTCATGGCCCGAGTCCCCCCGCGCTGCCATCTCTATGGTGACAGTGAGGACGGGGACCCCCAGACCCTCCCGGTGTCCCCCAGAGCCCACCCGGACCCCCCATCCCCAGCGGGACCCTCCGCGGCTCCGTGCGCGGCAGTGCCAGGCGGCCGCTCATTAACGAGCCCGTTAATCACCGCTAGTGGGGTAATGAGGGGCTGCCCGGAGCCCGGCTGTCACCGAGCGGGGACGGGGACAGGGACAGGGGGACAGCGGCTCGTGGGGCTCAGGGGACAGCACGGGGGTGGGGACAGCGGGCAGGGGGAGCTGCGGGCAGGGCGGGGAGTGCGGGATGCGGGGAGGGACGGAAGGAGGGAATGGGGCGGGATGCGGGGCGGGATGCGGGGCGGGATTTAGGGCCAGATGCAGAGTTAGGATGCAGGGTTGGTTATAGGGCGGTACCTGGCGGGGCGGGATGCAGGAGGGATACAGGGTGTGGTGCAGGGTTAGATGCAGGGCTGGGATGCAGGCGGGATTCAGGGTTGGGATGCAGGCGGGATTCAGGGTTGGGATGCAGGCGGGATTCAGGGCTGGGATGCAGGCAGGATTCAGGGTTGGGATGCAGGCGGGATTCAGGGCTGGGATGCAGGCAGGATTCAGGGTTGGGATGCAGGCGGGGTTCAGGGTTGGGATGCAGGCAGGATTTAGGGTTGGTTACAGGAGCAGGTTCTCCCCCGCTGCCTTGCGGATCCCCACCCTGCGCACGGGCTGGGAGCGCAGGGACGGCTCCGGCCCGGGGCTGCTCGCGGGGGGGGCGGAGCTTTGGGCAGCCACCGAGTCGTGGGTCTGCAGCAGCCACTGGGACACACGGGCGGGCACCGCGGTGTTCTGCAGGGGGACACGGGACACCCACGCGACACCCACGCGACCCCACGCGACCCCACGCGACCCCACGCGACCCCACGCGACCCCCACGGGACCCCACGCAAATCCACGCGACCCCACGCGACCCCACGGGACCCCACGCGACCCCCACGCGACCCCACGCGACCCCACGCAAACCCACGCGACCCCACGGGACCCCACGCGACCCCCACGCGACCCCACGCGACCCCACGCAAACCCACGCGACCCCCACGAGACCCCACGCGATCCCACGGGACACCACGGGACACCCACGCAAACCCACGCGACCCCCAGGCAAACCCAGGCGACCCCACAAGACCATCACGCGACGGCCACTTGTCCTGCACGCGACCGGCACGTGTCCGGCACGCGACTGGCACGTGTCCGGCACGCGACTGGCACGTGTCCGGCACGCGACTGGCACGCGACTGACACGTGTCCGGCACGCGACCGGCACGTGTCCGGCACGCGACCGGCACGCGACTGGCACGTGTCCGGCACGCGACTGGCACGCGACTGACACGTGTCCGGCACGCGACCGGCACGCGACCGGCACGCGACCGGCACGTGTCCGGCACGCGACCGGCACGTGTCCGGCACGCTACCGGCACGCGACTGGCACGTGTCCGCCACGCGACCGGCACGTGCCGGGGTCCCGCCCCCCCCCCCACCCCCCCCCCCGGGCCGTTCGGTCCCGCAGGATCCGGGCCAGCTCCGCCGCCGCTGCCCGCGCCAGGCGCCCGATGTCCCGCAGGATCTCCGGCACCAGCGCCAGCTTGTCCCCGCGCACCGCCTCCAGCTGCCGCTCCTCCGGCCGCTCGTGCGCCTGGGGACAGCGGGGGACAGGGCAGCGCTCCCCGCGGGCGGGTGACCGCGTTCAGCTGCTGCTGCGGGGCGCTGCAGAAGCGCAGCAGCTCCTCCACGGCCGCGTCGTGCCCGGGGCACTCGGGCTGGGCCGGGGCCGCGCGGGGCCGCAGCGGCAGCAGCGCCAGCGCCGCGCACAGCGCCAGCACAGCGGCGGCGACACGGCCGCGACAGCGGCGACACGGCTGTGACAGCGGCGACACGGCTGCGACAGCGGCGACACGGCAGCGACAGCGGCACGGCGGCACCCGCGTGTGCGCGGCCACCCAGCGACCCTGTGCGCACCTGGGCTCACCTGTGCTCACCTGTACATACCTGTACACACCTGTACATACCTGCACACACCTGAGCTTTGAGCTCCAGGGCAGCTGCAGGAATTCACAGCTGGAATTGTCCCAGGTGATCTGGGTGAGCAGGAAGCATCAGGACAAGGTGCCCAAGTCTATCAGTGCCTTTTCCTGGGAAAAGTCCTAAGAAAATTGAAGAAAATTTGGGCTTTTCCCTCAGCCCAAAACCACGAGGATGGGGAAAAAAGGGTTCCAAAGCAGCAGCTGCAGCAGGGCAGCAGTGTGGGCACAGCTTCAGCCGTGCCCAGCTCGCAGCAGGGATCTGCTGGGATCTGCTGGGATCTGCTGGGATCTGCAGCAGGGATTTGCAGGGATATGCAGGGATCTGCAGGGATCTGCCAGGACAAAGCTCTGCTGCTCCCAGCCCTGCACACCCCAGCAGGGCAGCCTCAGCCTCGTGCCTGGCTCCTCCTCAGGACAGCACAGCATCCTAGACCTGACCACAGCGATCAAACACCCCCCAAAAATCAACATTCTCTTCCCCTGCTCAGGTACCTGCTGCTTCCTCACTACAGGCAAGAATTAAATACACAGTTTACAAGAAGATTTTTTTTCACTTCTTTTTATTAGCTGCAGCTCCTCAAATTTTCTGTATTTCAGGCTGGGGATTGGGAAGGGTGAAGCACTGACAGACAAAGCAGAGCTGGGGAATGTTGTGAGCCAGGCTGTGCAGGAGCTGCACGAAGGAAGTGAATATTTGACATAGTGTTGTTATCATGGCTGCATATTTGATAGAGACTTAAAATGCTCCTACAGGAGAGTAATTGTGGTTCAAATGCCTGTTCCACCCACTGAGGCACCACGTCTACAATAACTCTCTGTCTCAGTCCTGACACAGGGACCTTTTATCTGTTCTAGAAGCTCCCACATGGAGAAATAGCTGGTGTGCAGAGTGTAATTCTCCCTCTTTAAAAAACAGAAGAACAGTGGCAGCAGGAACCTGGGGGTTTTGTGATGGGGGAAGAAGAGACAACCAGATCAGCAGCTCCCTTCCTACATCAGCACTGTGACTCACAGTCTGCAGGAACTCCAGGCTGCAATCTCATTTCCAAACGCTGCTCAGGCACTCTGGAAGCAGAATGAGGGAATGTTGGAGCCAGAGGCTGCTCCCAGCCCAGCTGGATCTGCAGGGACCGCTCTGGGCTTGCTGGAGCTGCTGCAGAGCCAGACCCCAGCACGGGCTGCAGAGAGGCACGGGGTTATGGCAATAATCAGGGGTGCTGCTGCTCCCCCAGAGCTCTGCACTGCAGCAATCATTCTCTCCTTTCCTTACCCAGCCAGAGCAGACTGGTGAAACACGAGACAGACCCAGCCGTGAATGGGAGCTCTGTCAGAGACAGAAACCCAACCTGCTGAAAACATCCCTCTGGGGCACCCCCAGGAACCACAGCTGTGAAGGACACAGAGCCAATAAAGCTTAGAACTTCAGCAGAACTTCAGCAGAACTCAAGCAGAAACAGTTTTCACTGGAACTCCAAGCCAGGCTTTTTGGGTTTGCAGGAACACGAGTTCAGATGTGCTTTCCTTTCTCAGCTTCTCCTTTCCCCCCAGAGCAGGATGTTTGTGGTGCTGGGGTGAAGGGGATGATGTTACCTCTGCACCAGCTCATGGCTGTCCCAAGGATTATGGATTTTGTGATGGATATCAGGAATTTAGGAGCACCAGCGCTTTATTTTGGGGTCTGTCAGCTGTAGAAGCCTCAGCTGTAACAGCATCACTCACTGCACTGGTTTTGGAAACCTGCTCTAAGCAGGTTTTACTGACAGTGTGACCCTCAGAGAGTTTCAGGAATGCAGGATCCATGTGAAGAACCAAACCCTGTGGATCTCAGAGGCCTCAAAGGGATTCAGGTTCCTCCCTCAGCTCTCCCTGTCCATCAAGTTTGGGCTCTCTCGTCTGAAGGAATCCGTGATTCACTCCATCCATCCATCCATCCATCCATCCATCCATCCATCCATCATCCATCCATCCATCCATCCATCATCCATCTATCCATCATCCATCCATCCATCCATCCATCCATCACCCATCCATCATCCATCCATCCATCCATCCATCCATCCATCATCCATCATCCATCTATCCATCATCCATCCATCCATCCATCCATCCATCACCCATCCATCATCCATCCATCCATCCATCCATCCATCCATCCATCCATCATCCATCATCCATCCATCCATCATCCATCCATCCATCATCCATCCATCCATCCATCCATCCATCCATCCATCATCCATCCATCCATCATCCATCCATCCATCATCCATCCATCCATCATCCATCCATCCATCCATCCATCATCCATCCATCCATCACCCATCATCCATCCATCATCCATCCATCCATCCATCCATCATCCATCCATCATCCATCCATCCATCCATCATCCATCCATCCATCCATCATCCATCCATCATCCATCCATCCATCCATCATCCATCCATCCATCCATCCTCTTCAGAGTGAGACATCAAAGCTGACTCAAAACCCCATTTACATTTTGTTCCAAGCTGTCAGAATTCCACTGCAGCTATAATTCTGCTTTTTGCTCAGCTCTCCTGCAGGTTCCTTCTGTCCTCCCTTGCTCGTGCTGCAGGGGGGTTTTGCTGAACAAACCTGGACAGCAGCAGCCAGATGGGAGCTCTCTCCTTCCATCCACACTCCAGACCACGTGTGGAAAAAGCAAAAAAGCAAAATGCAGACCTGGAGTCATCTGCACCTCGATTGTCAATATTTGAGTGCTCTTGGCTCTCGTTCTGGACAGCAATAAAAGGAGCTGGTTAATCATTGATAATTGCTGGGAGCTCTGTGCTATCAATGAACAGGAAGTTTTCTGCAGCTGTCAGATGCATGAGCTGAGCATTTCCTGCAGTGGGGGAAGATTGATTTGGTGACAGCTTCTTTGGAGATTTTTAGGAAGAAAAAAATAGCATTTTGAGTGCTGAAAAATCATGCAAGCAGCACGATTTCCTGTGCTTTGGAGATGATTTTCTGTGGCTGGCACCCAGCTAAATCATTCCCAATCTGGTAAAACAAAACTCACTGTGTGCCCCTCTGGTTTGTCCTTCATGAAAATACGTGATGGCTTTGAAATGGAAATTAAAATAATATTAGAGAGTTGAAAGACACCTCCAAGAATGGATGGGTCATTGTCCAGACAACTGGGATAATTAATCAGGATAAAGCTCAGTTCAAGGAAAAGCCTGTTTTTGAGGAAAAGGTGCACTGTTATCCTTATATTCACAGGTTAAAGACATGATAATCCAAATTACTTTATACAAGATGAATATTAAAGTTTTAAGGCTGAATTTGAAGACATTTTAGGAGCAAAAAGATCCATGGAAGGCAAAATATGGAGCAAACTTATAGCAAATTTAATGAGCTTCTCTTACAGAAATGAAGCATTTCAGAATTAAATATTTACATTTTGTATTTCAAAATCGTGATAATATATTAACCAGGGGAGAAAGACCAAAAAACAAAAATAAAAAGGACAATTGGCCCAGCATTATTGCATGGGTGAGTGGTTTCCCATTTTGTGCCTCAGCCTGGGGATAAATTCAGCTCCCAGCACCACATGAACAACCCAGAGACCCTTCCTAAATCATATCCTGTCCCTGGATGGGATTTCCAGGCTGAATTCCTGGGATGTCACCTTGTAGCACACAGGGATTTACACCAAGGAGAAAATGAGGAAGATGCTTGAGCCAGGGCTGGAAGCAAAGAGGAAATGAGGATCTGCCCTCCCTGCATGTCCTGTGAGGTGCTGGATGCAGATTCCTGCTCTGTTCCCACCCTGGCAGGTTCCTCATCACCCCTGGAACACCTGGCACCCTCCAGAGCCAGCACAGCCCTCGTGTCAGACCTGTTCTCCTTTCTGTGTCCTGATTAATAAAAGAATTACACCCAAACCCATAAAAACTCTGAAATAAAAGTGCCAGCAAGCAAGCAAGTCAGTGGGGAAACAGATCCCAGGGATTGCTCCTTTCAAACCCCAACATTGGGAATTTCCTCTTGGTGCTTTGAGTGTCTGTGCAAAGCTCCCTCCTGAAAACAGAACCAAAAGCTGTCCCTGCTCAGACACCCCCAGTGTGGGGAGGGCTGTGACTCACCTGAGGCAGCAGCAAATGGTGACAATGGCTTGGAAATGCCAGCACTGAGTCAGTCTGCACACCCTGCAGGGGGATTAGGGACAATCTGACAGCAGCCAACAGTCGTGCCAGCAAAAGAACTTTGGGGTTTTTCTGCATTTTGGGAATAGTCCACGTTGGGAAGGGGTTTGTGAGTGTCCAGCACATTGTCACCATTCCCAAAGCAGCGTGGTGGGGGCTGCCCCAGAGCCAGGGATCCAGAAGTGCCTTGGAGCAGGTTGGGGTGGCCAGAGAAACAGAAAACACCTGGAGAGGGCTGGGGAGGGGCCCGGGGCTGCTCCACCCTGGCTGTGTTTGCACCCAGTGTTTGTGAGCACTCCCTGGGCTGGCTGTGGGGCAGAGCAGGGACAGGGACAGGGACAGGGCACCCTGCTGGGTGAGCAGCACCTCACCTGGACCAGCTCCAGCTCCCAGAGGCTGTCCTGAGCCCTCTCCCCCAGGTAACTCCTTCATATTCTCCATATCCTTGATCTCCTCCATCTCCTCCCTTCCCTAACGTGTAGCTCTGCTGCTGCTGCTTGGGCTTTTCCTGGGTTTTGCTTTTACAAAAGCTTTTTTTTTGCATTTGCTCTTTGCTGCTCTGCCTGTGCTCTCCTGCTCAAGGCTGTGGGGAGCTCCTCAAGTGTTGTTTTGTCGGTTTGGGCTCTAAAGCAGCTGCTGTGCCTCTGCCCAGGCCAGCAGGAAGGGAAGCAGAGCTGTGGGCACAGCCCTGTCCCCAGCCAGGCTGGCACTGATTGTTCACCTGGTGCCACCGGAGCTGTCCCCTCCCTGAGAGCCCAGGGCGTGAATGTTTGAACTATTTTCCTTCTCCCACTTGGCTTGGTGTGGAGTGGCTGAAGGAATTGCAGCAAGGTGTCCCAAGGCAGCCTGTGCTGCACGCCCAGCCCCTGCCAGGCTGGATCCGAGCTGTTCTGGGCTGTTCCTTGTTTGCTGTGGGTGACTCATCCCTTCCTGCCCTGTCCCTCCTGCTGTCCCTGCTGTCCCCAGAGCCACCTGGCCCTGCTCTCCTCACCCCCAGCACGTGGAGCCTCTCCCTGCAGGACCAGGCAGAGCTGCACTCCAGGTAAGCACAATTTCCCAACTCTGTCCCAATCTCAGCCTTTTCTTTGTTCTGCGTCAATCAGAGATGAAAATTCTGCTTTTCCACCCGGACGTGGCCATGTCCTCAACCTGGCTTCCAGGGGCAGGAAAATTGATTGTTTTCTATCGTGTTTAAATACAACATATGGTAAGTTTTAGCGAGGAGTTAATTGTGGATTTTGGCATTAATAGACACGGGTGATTGCAGAATTCCTGGCTGGTCAATACATCAGGAAGGTGAGGCTTGGCTGCCTCTAGCAGTACACAGCAGATCATAGATTTTGCTGTGATTTTCTCTCATATTTTTTACCTTTCTGTCAGGACCAAACCAGTGATTTTTGAGAGACAGAGAGTGAAAAAGGAGGATTTTCCCAAGCTTTGAGCTTGGCACACTACGGTTCACACAGCACTAAAACCAATTAAAAATGCATTTATTTTCTGCATTACAATGGAAGCAGTGAAGCCCAATTTGGGGAAGGGATTGTTTCAGAGCTGTAGAAGCTGGTAGTTCATGTTCCTTTTGGAACCAGTTGGGCTGAATTCCAGCTGCCCTGGGGGAGTCCCCACAAGGACAATATCCTTGGGACTTGGGGAAAATCCTGTACCTAGGGAGGAAGCCCAAGGGTAGGAATTATCCAGCTCCTCCTGGTTTTAAGGGCTTTCCTCTCTTTTTGAAGAATGTATCAGAATCATCTCTTTCCGCCTCTCAGTGCTCAGAGTTTCTCTTCTCCTATAAAAGTTGTCAGATTTTCTGTCATAATGCAAGGAAAAATTTCTTCTCACAGAGCCCTGGAGCAGCAGGGAGGGGTGGATCTCCTTTCTGGAGACATCCCAAAGCCACCTGGGTGAGTCCCAGTGTCACCTGCTCCACTGGCCCTGCCTGCCAGGGCTTGCACTGGGTGACCTCCAGAGGGCCCTTCCAGCCAAATTCTGCAATTCTGTCATCATTGAATTCACAAACACCCCTGAGAGCTCCTGGATTTTCCAGAAAACCTCTCTGCCTTAACTCCAGCTTCAAGGATATCTCAAATGAGAGATAAATGGACCTGAGCATACAAACAGAACTCTGGGAATAGCAATTCCATGGGAATGCCAGGCTGGGGCTGTTTGCACAGCTCTGGAGCCTCACATGGGACAGTCAACTGCAGGGGCTGTGATGGCAGGACAGGGACAGGGGACAGGGATGGGGACAGGGACAGGGACAGAGACAATGAGCTGCAGGAGCTGTGCTGACAGGACAGGGACAGGGGACAGGGATGGGGACAGGGACAGGGACAGAGACAATGAGCTGCAGGAGCTGTGCTGACAGGACAGGGACAGGGGACAGGGACAGAGATGGGGACAGGGGACAGGGACAATCAACTGCAGGAGCTGTGATGGCACAGGACAGGGAGAGGGACACGGACAGTGAGCTGCAGGAGCTGTGAGGGCAGGACAGGGACAGGGGACAGGTAAAGGGACAATCAGCTGCAGGAACTGTGCTGGCAGGACAGGGACAGAGATGGGGACAGGGACAATGAGCTGCAGGAGCTGTGCTGGCACAGGACAGGGACAGGGGACAGGGACAGGGACAATCAACTGCAGGAGCTGTGCTGGCACAGGACAGGACAGGGACAGGGACAATCAGCTGCAGGAGCTGTGCTGGCACAGGACAGGGACAGGGACAATCAGCTGCAGGAGCTGTGCTGGCACAGGACAGGGACAATCAGCTGCAGGAGCTGTGCTGGCACAGGACAGGGACAGGGACAATCAGCTGCAGGAGCTGTGCTGGCACAGGACAGGGACAGGGACAATGAGCTGCAGGAGCTGTGCTGGCACAGGACAGAGCTGTGACCTCAGCTCCATTGCATCCCCGTGTTTGTCTCAGCACCGCTGCTCTGCTCACATCTGTCCATAGGTGGCAGTGAGCTGTCATTTTTCTTTAAAATAGGGCAGATATGGCACACGTGGATGTTTTCTGTATCACAGAGTGCTCTGGGGTGGAAGGGACATTAAAGTCCATCCTGTCCATGGCAGTGACACCTCCCACGCTGCTCCAAACCCCGTCCAGCCTGGCCTTGGACATTCCAGGGATGGAGCAGCCACAGTGAAGAGAAGAGAAGAGAAGAGAAGAGAAGAGAAGAGAAGAGAAGAGAAGAGAAGAGAAGAGAAGAGAAGAGAAGAGAAGAGAAGAGAAGAGAAGAGAAGAGAAGAGAAGAGAAGAGAAGAGAAGAGACCCCAAATACAGTTGGAATTATTGAAATTAAGAGGAGAAGACAAACAAAACAAACCCCAGAAGATTTATGTGAATTTGTACACAGGCTGCAGCTCAGGGTTTCCACGTGTGATGCCTTTCCATGCTGCCTCCTTTCCTTCTCTCTGCCTTTTATGAAATAAAATCCAAACCAACCCACACAAGCTGCTGTAATTGATGCACATTTTACCTTGTTCTGCTGCTAGCCCCACACTGCTCTGCCCTGAGCCCTGAACAGTGCTGCAGGTGGGACTGCAGCCAGTTTGCCTCCACAAACAAGAAAAGTTTGTTGGGTTGTGCCGTTTTTGGGGAGCAGCTGTGAGGTTTGGGTCAGACTGGTTGGGCAGGTGCCTTGGGAAGGCAGGTGGGATTTTGGGGATTTGAACAGCCTGGCCCTATTGGCTGTCTCTTAATAACTGGAATTAGGCAGTGATGACACAAAAAGGGTGATTTGGGGTTTTTGTCTCCCAAAGCTATGGGGAACACCCCAAGTGTGCCAGAGGAAGCTGAGGATGACAACACCTGCACAGTGAAGAGCTACCAGGTGAGAAACCCCCTCCCACCTCCCCTGGTAGCTGCCAGCACCATCTGCACCCCTTGATGTCCCCAAAACTCTGCTTTTGTTATTCCAGCCTCTCCCTGAGTCTGCTGCCAGTGCTCCAAATGGATCTGTGGCGTTTGCTCAGAGCCCTCCCCTGGCCGGGGATGGTGCAGGTAGGGATGGGAAGGGGCTGGGAGAGCCCTGGGGAGGTTTGTCCTGAAGGAAAATAAATATTAATGCATGGTTTGAATTAGGGGATGTGCCCATGTTCCAGATCTTACTTCTACAGAACGTGGGGAGTTTAAATACAACAAAAAGAAAAACAAGGAATTCTTCCCAAAGTTCTCTGGGTGCTGGTTGATAGTTCTGGGGGTTTGGTTCTGCTCTGGCCCCCAAAAAATGGATTTACAGAGGGAAGGGCTTTGTGTGGAGCAGCAGGCAGGGCTGGTCCCTGCCAGGTTTGTGACAAACTCTGCCCAGGCTCTGGGATTTGTGTCCCCACCAAGCCTTGGGAGGAGTCCAAATTTGGGCTCTTGGAAAGGACAAAATGCAGCAGTGGCAGCAGTGCAGGAGGGGATTATGGACTCTTAGGGAGTCACTTTTTCTTTACCTACCACCAAAATCTCTCTGTGTGTTTTTTTCTGGTGTAAAGCAGCAGAGTTCTGAGGAGGAAATAAAAGCCAGATGATTTACACTGCCTGAAGACCTAGAAAATGCATGTACATTTTATTGCTCATATGTAAAATGAAGCATATGGGACTGCTTCACTTAAATGGATTACCTAATTAATGTAATTGCTAAATCAGTTTAAGTAGCAAGTTGAAAAATTAGACATTTCTGTGTCAATGTTTCTTGGATTTTAACTCTTTTCCTGTTTGAAAAGCAGTTTAAATCATTGAACTGAAATCTCCATGTTTGTGCAATCTAATCCAAGTTTTGGAGACATAAAAGTGATAGAAGTTATTACTGTGGGAAACATAGTAAACAGTATTTGTAAAACAAGATATTGCTAATAAATAGCTTTTTTTGGGGTGCAAAGTGAGGATTTTGGGAGAACCAGAGCTGAAAAAAGCGAACTTTTTTGTACTTTCAGTAATAAAAGCACTCAGTGAGCAACAGGTGAGGGGGGAAGGTCAGAAGTGGAGTTCTGTGTCTCTGATTTGCACTACACAGAGCAGAAATGCAGGAGAACAAACCAGGAACAATTCCATGTGGGGTTTGGGTGGTAATTCCATGCAGATTGAAACAGGGACCTGCTCCTAAAAAGAATTACAAAGGAGTTAAAAAGATTACAAGGGAGAAAAGTCCCAGGGGATAAATCCCATTCAGCAAATCCTGCCAGCAGCCAGAGCCCAACAGAAATCCTGATTGCAGCAGCTCCTGTGCTGATAAATGTGAAATATAAATGTCAAATATAAATGTGAAATATTTCAGGGGTGTTTTTAGGGAATTATCATTGCTGTTCTTGCTGCTGGCTCCTCTCCCCTTATTTCCATTAATTCCTGGAAATCTGTGGGTAAATAACAACACAAGTTAAATTAATAAAACAAGATAGTTCTTGGAGCACCAACTTGATTTGCATGGAATAGTGGGATGGCAAAAGGACATTAGTGTGTTCTTTATTTTTTTAAAAAGCAGGATTTTGGATTCTTATTTGCTGCAGTAATTCATTCAAGGCTGTTGTACCCTGTGGTGCCCTGCACTGCTGGAATTCCTGGTGCCAAATTTTGCCTTGTGGTCTTTAATGGTTTCTTCATGGTCATTAAAATATTTTCTCCACGATTATCTGAACATCAGGGGAGAAAAAAATGCTGTGTGGCTCTAATGCCATGCTAAGCAAAATATTTCTTTGTGGCTGGCTTGTACTCCAAACAGAGGAATGAGATGAGCTTCAAGGTCCCTTCCAACCCAAACCATTCCATGATTCTGTGATATTGCATTAACCATTGATATCCTCTATTTATTTTTTTTTCTTAAGTCAAGGAAAAAATGTTGGTCTAATCTGCCAAATTCCAGAAAAAAGTCTCCTTGAGTGTGATCTGACAGAAGAGGGACTTTGTGTAGCCACAAAATTTCCTTTTTCACACACCCTGATGAAGGGACGGGGAAAGAGAGACAAATCTGGAGTGTGACTGCCTTTTGTTAAAGAGTTGAAAGGCAAATGGAGCAGGAGTAGCCTGAAATGCAGTCTGTAAATTGTGTATTGATTTTCATTTCAGAGCAGCTTTTCATCTCAGTCACAACCAGCAGCTTTGATCTGCTCAAAGATCTGCCCTAGAATTTGGGGGGTTTTGCTTATCTTTGCAATTCTGCCTCTGGATTGAGGAATAAATCTGGAAAAAATGTGTCTTTAAAAACAAAATGATCACGTGCTGTTCTCCCAAATACTGGAATTTTGAGGTTTTCTCTCTCAGTTTCTGTGCCTGTTCAGGGCAGCCCAGCCCAGCCCTGCTGGGATCTGCTCTGGGATTTTCCTTGGAGCAGCTGGAGCTGGCACAGCTCACACACTCAGAGCCATGGCAGTGACATTCTCCAGGGTTTCCATTCCTCCCACGACAATCAGAGATAAAAGGAGCTCCACTTGTTTAGCTGCTTTTCTTAATGCTGGGCTTATATCCCTATTTTTATGCTGAAACCACTTTTCCTGTGGTTCATTTGTTATCTGTTACACAAAGCAGAAGTTCAGCATCTCTTACAATTATTTTCCAGTGGACATTGTTTCTCCTTTCTTCAGCTGGAGAAAGTTTTTGATTTTTGCTTCCTTCCCAAGTTTCCATCTATAATTAGAAGTTCTTTTTCAAGCATTACTACAGGAGGCTCAGGAAACTACAAGTGATCCTTAGTGGCCCCAGCTGAGTATCTCAATAGGGATAAACTGGGCTGTACTGGGAGTGTGTTTGGGGATACTGGGATAAACTGGGCTGTACTGGGAGTGTGTTTGGGGGTATTGGGATAAACTGGGCTGTGCTGGGAGTGTGTTTGGGGGTATTGGGATAAACTGGGCTGTACTGGGAGTGTGTTTGGGGGTATTGGGATAAACTGGGCTGTACTGGGAGTGTGTTTGGGGGTACTGGGATAAACTGGGCTGTGCTGGGAGTGTGTTTGGGGGTACTGGGATAAACTGGGCTGTACTGGGAGTGTGTTTGGAGGTATTGGGAAAAACTGGGCTGTACTGGGAGTGTGTTTGGGGGTACTGGGATAAACTGGGCTGTACTGGGAGTGTGTTTGGGGGTACTGGGATAAACTGGGCTGTACTGGGAGTGTGTTTGGGTGACATCCCAGCACTGCCCCACTGCAGCCCCAGCACAGCAGGACCTGGAGCTGCTGCAGAGGGCCCAGAGGAGGCTCCAGGAGGATCCCAGGGATGGAGCAGCTCTGCTGGGAGGAGAGGCTGTCACAGCTGGGATTGTTCACTGCACAGGAAAAGCTTTGGGCTGAGCTCAGGGTGGCCTTGCAGGGCCTGAAGAAGCTGCAGGAAACATGGAAAGAAAGGATTTCCGAGGGATGGAGGGACAGGACACTGGGAATGGCTTCAAACTGCCAGAGAATAGGTTTAGACTGGATTGTAGGAAAAAATCCTTTTTTTCCTGAGGGGTTCCCAGGGCAGCTGTGGCTGCCCCTGGATCCTGGCAGTGTCCAAGGACAGGTTGGACATTGGGGCTGGGAGCAGCCTGGGACATGGGAGGTGTCCCTGCCATGGCCCCACGGTTCCTCTCAGCCCAAACCATTCCATGATCCTGGGGTTTATGGAAAATCCTTCCTGCTCACCAGGACCACCCTGGGCCGTGGTGCAGGGTGCACTGGGGACACTCAGCCATGGAATTAAGGTCCTGGAAAAAGGAATCTCCTGGCTGGGCCCTGGGGTGTGCCCAGGATCCCTGGGTCCTCCACTGTGATGGGCACAGACACATCAGCCCAGGAGCTGCTGATTTTCGTGGGATTATCCAGAATCCCTGGGGAAGTTGGGGGAATTTTGCTGTGAAAAGCCAAGGGACAGCTTTGAAAGCTGGGAGATAAATTGCTCTGTTTTCCTAATCTCAAAGAATTTCAGACTGAAGTTCTGTGCTGTGTGGAAGACGTGTTTCAGGCAGGATTTTTGGTATCTGGGGTTTTCTTAAAGGGAAAAGTGAAAGGCATAATATTGACTAGACTATTACAATTATAATTTGAAATCATTTCAATTTTGCATTGAGACTGACAATTTTCCTGTTCTAATTCAGCAAGTCTGTTTGAACCTGTCAGTTTTCCACAGTTATAATTGAATAGATCTAAATTCATCCTTGAAACGTGGTGATGACTGACAGGGAAATCAGATCCATATTCCAGTCCAAGTAGGGAGGAGAAGCTGAAGCTCAGGGGGAGCTGTGAGATTTTCCTCTGACAAGACCCTTTTTATTGGGGTTTCACACCACATCATCTGTGGTTCTGCCTCCCAGCCACAAAACAGATCCAAGCAAGATTATTTTTCTTTTGTCTCTTGTTTCTTTTGTCTTGTGTAAAGCAGGAGCTGCCTTTTCCTGTCTGTGAATCCCATACCAGGGATTTTCACCTCAACTGTGTTATCAAAGCGCCATTGTTTTATAAAATCATAAAATACACTTTTAAATCGAAAGGGGTTTTGCATCTAAGGTGTGATGGCCACATGTGTACACATGGAATGATTTGTGGGAATTTTCAGGGAGGAAATGTGATTCTGAGCCACAGTTTGTGGGTAAAGAGAAGAAATGTGAAATGTAAAATATAAAGAGAAATGTAAGGACAAGAAACCTGGCTCGGATGTGATTTATCAGCATTCAAATCAGGCTTAAAATAACCCACAGGAAAAGGAGAAGTGCAGGTAGGAGCTGAGGAGAGCAGGCAGCAAGGCGAGGAAAAATGAACAAAATCAGTTTGGTGAGCCAGGAAATGGGATCAGTCCTGGTGCTCTCTGTTCTTTTTGTTCCTTTAGCTCTGGCAGAGGACAGGGTGATAAATTGATACAGAACCATCTCGAGTTTTACTGGGCTGGGTTTTATTGCATGTCACTCATTTTAATTGCTGTCCTCTGGGCTGAGCAGTGCCAAAGGGGCTGGTAGCTGACTTTGGCACTGAGAGGGGATTGTGCAGGGAGTAAAACTTGCGCTGATTTCAGGGTGCAGGGGAGCAGAAATCAGCTCTGGGGGATGAGCAGCAGCACCAGGGTCCTGAGTGTGCTCTTCCCCACCGCCGAACAGCTCAGAACAGCCTGAGTGGCTGTGACTGCTGGTGCCCCATGGCTGGGGGATAATTCCCTGTACCCCATTATTAGGAATAACTCCTGTACCCCATTATTGGGGATAAGCCTTGTGCCCCATTCCTGGGGGATCACTCCCCTGTACCCCATTCCTGGGATAACCCTGGTACCCCATTCCAGAGGGATAATTCCTGTACCCCATTATTGGGGGATAATTCCTGTATCCCATTCCTGGGGGATCAGTCGCCATACCCCCTTCCTGGGGATAACCCCCATACCCCATTCCTGGGGGATCACTTCCCTGTACCCCACTCCTGGGATAATCCCTGTACCCCATTCCTGGGATAATTCCTGTACCCCATTCCTAGGGGATCACTCCCAGTACCCCATTCCTGGGATAACCCCTGTACCCCATTATTGGGGGATAATTCCTGTACCCCATTCCTAGGGGATCACTCCCTGTACCCCATTCCTGGGATAACCCTTGTACCCCATTCCTGGAGGATAACCCCAGTACCCCATTCCTGGGGATAATTCCCGTCTCCCTCTGTTGCAGCGGCTGCCCAGGCTCCTGCAGGCCGGGATAATGGAGCCGTGTCTGCGGCGGAGCCGAGCGGCGGGAGCGCTGCCAGGAAGGCTCTGGCAGCTGCCAGGCCCCGCTCCCTGCTGGCCGTGCCCTGGGCTGTGCCAGGGCGTGCCGAGGGACCCGCGGCGCCTCCAGCCCCGGCAGCGCCCGCTCCCGATGCCACCGGGCTGAGCAAAGCCCCGAGCGAGGGCTCCGAGGGACCCGCGGCCCAGCAGGGCGGCCGTCGACCCCCGGAGCAGGCCCCGCTGCACGACATCCAGCTCACGGTGACACCCCAGGGACACGATGTGGCCGCCCCAAAGGCCAAGCCAGTGACGCTCCTGGACAGGATCTTCAGGCTGGAGAAGGGCAAGGACAGGACTCGAGGTGACCCCGAGGAGGGGAGGCAGGGCTCGGACGTGCCCAACGGGAGCATCGCGGCCGGCGCGCCCGACGGGGCCCCGCTGGGCAAGGCAAGTGCGGCCATCACTTATCAATAAATTCCATTTTCACTGGTGGAACCTCTTGGGAATGTTGGCAGAGTGGGGTGGGAATGGGTTGGTGTTGCCCTTGCAGTGAGCACAGGGAACACCTCAAAGGTGTGGAAGATGAATCTGTGGCCAAGGAGTGAAACTCTGTCTCATGACTAAATCCTCATCTCCGCTTTAATTTAATTTATAATTCCCCAAAAGGTTTGGGCAACGCAGCTCCAGCTGCCAGCTGCGAATGAAAACAAAAATACCTGAAACTAATACAATTCCTTGTGCTTTAGGATCTTAGAGTTTGACACTGGATGGTTTCTCTAAAAGTTCTTTGGTGTTTTTTGTGCCATTTTTAAAATAGTTCTGCTTCTCGAGTGATAGGTGCTGGATATCCCATTCATCAAAATAAGGAATATTATGAAGCAATGATTTTTGTACTCCAGTTCATGGTGATGTTTTAGTCAAGGAAAAGTGGTTCATTAAAAATGGTTTTACAGGATGAGAATGTGATATAAGAAATTACAGATCTTAACGGAATGAGCACTCTGGTCAAAGGAGCTGAAAGTTAATATGAGTTTAGATTTTCCCTTCCTGCTGAGTCTGATGTCAGCAAGGGTGTTATAAAATTAATTTTCAGGTAATTAACTACTGAAAAAGCCCATCCTCTGGAAGAGGATAATGGTGTAACTGAGTTCTGTTGTAAGGGTGGAATACAGGAATTGGTGATCAAATTGAAACCCTGTCTAATGTCAGGACCAGGAGGAAAAAACACTGTGTAAATAATTTAATAACTGCTTTTATTGGCCAATTCAGGCTTACAAATAAGATGGTGATCACTGATCCTTTGGGTAATGTTGTATTTAACTCATGAGATACTCACTGCTTACACTGCCAGCATTGCAAGTTGCCCCAAAATTCTTTTATTTTTAATCTTTGTCTCCTCTATCTTAGACCTTCTCAAATTTGAAGATCACGTTTCTTGTATAGATTTACACATTGTAATATTTTCTGAGATCTCATTTTAAAGAAAAACCAGTTGCATTTTCCAGCCCTGCCCTGCTCCCACCACTGGTGTTTCAGACAGCTCAGGATGCACATTTAAAGAATCCATAAAGGCATTCAGCACCTAAGCAGAACAGGGTGGATAATTTGAAATTAATCCTCTGTTTGGGGCACACTGACACTTCTGTGCTCAGCCTCTCAGAATGAAGCTTTTCAACACCCCCAATTCCTGCAGATATTTTTGATTATCACACACAACAAATCTTCCCTGTGGCTTGCAGGAATTGCCTCTTCTCCCACCAAATGCCAAATTCTCATTTCTTGTTTGCTGTCACTGCAGTGACACTGCTTTCATTTGCAGAGTGGGGAAGGGCACAGCTGGTGCTGCTGCAGGAATGGTGTGAAAGTCTAAGGAAAGAACAGTTTGGAGCAGTTTTAACCAAAATTCAGGGTTAAATATTGCTGGGAGTGAGCAGTGCTGTTGGGGGCTCAGGTGAGGCAGAGCTGTATGAGCACGATCAGGGACAGGAGGGGATGGAAATAATTCTCAGTTCAAACAGGGAAGCACTGCTCATCCAGATCAAATTTATTTATACCAATAACTGGATTTATTATTAATTCCTCCTGTTCTGCCCTGGTACCCATCCACATCCTGGAGGTCCCTGATGGGAATAACCTGGAAATCCCAGGCGCTGCTGGTGGTGTTGGGTCTGTCTGGGAGTGTCTGCAGCATCCCAGCAGCTTTTGGGAGCCCAGGAACAGTCCTGAGGACAGGTCTGGGTATCAAAAATGCCTCCACAACTCCTAGGTGTGTGCCTAAAGCTGCACCACGGAAATCTCTGAGGAGTCACAAAATCGGGGTTCACTGTGTAAATAAGTGACAGATCTGCATCACAGGGAGAGGAATTTTAACCTTATACTTGAATTTTTGGGCTGTAATTTTGTCTTTGGTTCTTCAGATATGAAAAGGCATACATGGTTGGGGCAGAGAGGAGTTAAGCACCTTTTCTGGGGAAAATACATCAGCTAAACACTGCAAGTGTTGCCAAATTTAACTCAATCCCTAAAACAAAGGCTGTGGCTCTGCCTTGCAGCACAGTTGCCTTCTGTTCCCTCTGAAGTTCCAGTTCTCCTGCTGGATGGGAGAATGACCAAGCCTAATTTAATTACTGTTACTGTAGAAACTACAAACTGTTACCAAATAATCATACTAAAAATCAAGATATCGCTGCCAACAGCTCCTTTTCTCTCTGTCTCTTTTTTTTTCTTTGTGGATTATGACTTGTAGTATCTGTAAATGCTAAAAGCAAAGTTTCCCTGCACTGAGTGCCAAGACAAAACAAACAGCGTTGCTGGTGAGTAAGAGAGAGGCTCCACAGTTGTAGCTTAAGAGCTGCACAAACATTCTGTGTTTGCTGAGCCACTCTTTATTTTTGTGGTCTACAAAACTACATTCAGAGAGCAGCATAATTAAAACAAGGGCAGAATTCATGAATTCATGAAGCATTTACTATGTAAGCCAAAGAAAAGATAAATTATATGCCTGAAATGTTTCACTGAGCCATGATTCATGCAAACAAAAGTGCTGGCAGGAATGCATTCTTTTGATATGTTTGGGGTTTTTTTTTTCCTGATGACTGAACTGAAACTACAGTATATTTAAGGTGTTTATTACCCCCAAATTTAGCTTTTCAAAGACATGAATTGAACATTTACATGGCATCTATTAACTCCTAATAGTGATCTTCTGTTATTCCTGGGGTCTCTTTCATTATTTACCCCCAGGGCTGTGAGCAGGGAGCTGCCACAGAGGCTTTTGTGATTCTGGGGGCTCTGCAGACGTGATTCTGTGGGGCTGTGCATTCCCTGTGCCTGATTTCTGTGCTGATGGTCCCAGCCTGTGCTCTTCCTGCAGGAACATTCCCATGGGAGCACAGGATGGATCACAGCCCCCCTCCAAGGCCAGATTTGAGTGATTCTCTGTAGGCAAGGGCAGCCTTGGCTTGGGAATCACAGAGAGGGATCCTCAAGCAGGGCAGGGGCGTTTTTAGTGGGAAAAAATAGAATAAAAATGTTCTGAAGAACCTTTCCCTGTGCTGGGTGATTAAAATAGCACAATAATTGTATAATATGGATTTCTTTATGCCACCAGTGGAAAGAATTGACTTTAAAACTTCAGAGGGATCAGGACTGGGCTTGGGGGCAGTGCCAGCAGGAGTTGAAGCATACATTGGAATGGGCACATCAAAGGGGGCACATCTCCCTGGGAGGCTGAAATTCAGGGATTTTGGGATGGCCCCAATTCTCAGGATCTGCAGTGGCTTTCTCCTCAGTGTGACTTTGTCAGGGAGATGTCCTGGATCAGCCAGAGGTGCTGGGAACAGCTGGGTGCAGCTCTCTCCTGAAATGCATCCCCAAGCCAGGCCTTGGGCTTGTCCAGAATTCAAAGCAATTATTAAATCTATTTATTTTCCTCAATAGCCTCCAGCACTAAAGAGTGATGGCTCCAAGCACTCAGGCAGTGAAGCTGGTGTTGTTCAGCACCACACCAGCCTCCTCCTTGCCCTGCCTCAACACCTGGAGCAGAGCCAGCATTTTCCATGGCACCAGAGCTGTGTGGATGCCACCCCTGGGCTGCCACGGCCACGTGTGTCCTGCATGGGACAGATTGTTCCTGGGGCCACCCTGGGGCTGGCAGCTGCACAAAGTGCTGTGTGAGACCCTTGAGCAGCCTGCTGGGCATTCCAGCACTGCTCTGCTGCTCCCTGGGCCAGCTTGGAAAACTGGGTGGGTGGGGAATTGCACAAAGTCCCTGCTGGCATTCCAATGTATGCTTTAACTCCCTGTGTCCTGTGGGCACTGCCCACTCCATGCCCAGCTGTCCTGATCCCTCTGAGGTTTTAAAGCATTTAAAGTCTATTCCTAATGTTCTTTAGAATGCTTTTATTCTCATTTTTCCCACAAAAAAAGCATTGAGCTATAATGAGCTGGTTAGGGAAGAAACTCCTGATGTCCCTTAGACATTCTTTGGTGTCACCTTCTCCTGCACAACTTCTGTTGAGTTTAGCTGTGCAGGCACAAGGCAGAGGTGGCCAAAATGGAAGATAAATTCAGTGTGAGAAGTGCCAGACTCTCCAAAACTGGTTCAAGAACTGTTTTTTTAGAACCAGACCCTTGTCCAGGTGTCTAAACAGAAAACAAGTCCCTTAATATTACCTGTGAGCACTGGAAAACTTTCTGGGGCTCTGGGAGCTGTAATTCCATGTAGAGAAGAGACAGCTCCATCTGGCTAAGGGGAATTATTTAATTACTTTGATTTATTGCCCTTTTCCTTCTTTTAATGTGGGTCATGTTTGTGTTTGATAGATAAAAATGTTTCCTGGAGTGGCAAACTAGAGAACCAGAAACATCTTAATGTGGTGCCCTCAGCCACGGAGCTGGCAGAGCCCAAAATCTCAGCATTTATTCCCATTTCTCACAAGTTCAGCCTTGAAAAGAGAAAAGTGGAGTTTGGGACTCGCCCTGTGCTTGTTGTGGCTGAGAACAACGTTCCCCAAGCAGCAGCAAGTGCTGAGTGTGTGAGGAAGCAGGGCAAGGAGAGGGATAAATGCTGGATTGTTCTGAGCCCGTGGGCTGGGCAGGAATGGTTGGAATTGCTGTTGTGACTCCCAGCAAGTCACAAAAGTCACTTTTGCATTCCACTGGCAGTCGGGCAGGCTGGCACTGAGCAATCTCTGCCCCCTTTTATTTTTTAGGAGATAGATGAGTGCACCCCAAAGGAGCTGGGGCAGGACTGTGCAGGTGGAGAGGGCCCGGAGGCTGCAGCACCTGGCAGGGCACAGGTAGAGCAGGACAGTGCCCAGGCAGCTGCAGGACAGGGCTCAGTCATGAGCTTCCTCAAAACCCTGGTGAGTCCTGCCTTTCCTCTTTTCTTTTTCTTTTTCTCTTCTCTTCTCTTCTCTTCTCTTCTCTTCTCTTCTCTTCTCTTCTCTTCTCTTCTCTTCTCTTCTCTTCTCTTCTCTTCTCTTCTCTTCTCTTCTCTTCTCTTCTCTTCTCTTCTCTTCTCTTCTCTTCTCTTCTCTTCTCTTCTCTTCTCTTCTCTTCTCTTCTCTTCTCTTCTCTTCTCTTCTCTTCTCTTCTCTTCTCTTCTCTTCTCTTCTCTTCCCCTTCCCCTTCCCCTTCCCCTTCCCCTTCCCCTTCCCCTTCCCCTTCCCCTTCCCCTTCCCCTTCCCCTTCCCCTTCCCCTTCCCCTTCCCCTTCCCCTTCCCCTTCCCCTTCCCCTTCCCCTTCCCTTCCCCTTCCCCTTCCCCTTCCCCTTCCCTTCCCTCCCAAAAATCCCCTATGAGATTGAAAAAATGATATAAATAATGTAAAAATGTAGAAATAAATGTAAAATGTTCTCTGTCCTGGGCTCTGGATGAGGTGAGGGATGTGGGACAGTGAAATGATGGAGTGGGTGCCACCTGCTCTGCAAACTTCATTTCTGCACAGATGCTCACAGATCTTTAAGTGTCTCAAAGACTTTCTGCTTGATATTCCTTTTGTACCACCTCTGAAAGTTCATTTTTATTAATTGATTATAAGTTTGGATAGCAAATACTCAACCCAGGTGGTTTTCATTGTAGCCAGTACGTTGTTCCCAAGGAATATTTGCATTATGAATTTTCCCCCTTGAGGGAAGCAATATTTGTATTTTCCCTTTGTGCAAATGAAACCTGCTGATTTCAGACTTATCTTTTGGATCCTCTGAAAGGCTGGGTTGAGTGACTCTTTTTTCTCTGATTCTTTTGAGGTCTCCCCAAGCAAAGCTGAAGCCAAAAGTGATTCTGAAGACAAGGTAGGCAGTTCCTGCTTCACTGGCCATGAGGTGTTTTTCACACAGGGATTTTCTCTTCATCTTGCTGTGTTTTTTCCCCAACTGATGTCATAATTTAAAGTAATTTCAAATATTTTTTTCCTGGATAAATTGAAAAGGAAGAGACTAAACTGTGCTGTTCATAATAATATCTGTTACAATCAAAATCTGTTGTGTTTTCTACAAGCTTGGTGATGATTGGTGGCACTTTTGGTTATTTCTCTGTCTGTCCTTGATCTAAAGTTTCAGTGAAAACTTTGAGTTTCCATTTGCTCATAGAACAGTTTTCCTTGTGCCCTGAAAAAACTTTATTAAGAAACAAGGAATAAAACCCTAAAAATGGAAGTGTTCTTTCCATGCAGATATTAGCCAGAATCACAACATTTTGGGGATTTCTCCCATTTTTTTATTCCTTATTCAATGATCAGTCTTTGCAGCACTCTTGGTGAGTACATGGGGGATTTAATTTGGATAAATCTGAAAATGATTCTCAATAATTCTGAGTAACTCTGAAGATCATCAAATGGGGTCTCAGGGAGACTTGAGCTCTTCCCAGAGGTGGAGAATAATCTGGTTTGGATGGAAATAATCCAGTTTGGATTGAAATAATCCAGTTTGGATGGAAACACCATTTCCATCCCTGACTCTGTCACCTGCCCCTGTGCCAGGTGACTGCTGGTGCTGCTGGAATTGGGACACCAATATTCTGGGTGGGTTTGGTTTGCTGGCACACCTGGCAGGACAAACAAATCCAGGTGACTTGCAGGATGTGCAAACTCCTTCCAGGAGATTAAGTGGGAGTTCTCTTTCCTGGGAATTCCTTTATCTGATATGGCATTTGCACTTTTATAAAGTGGAAATAGGTTTAAGAGGTTGATTTATCAGCTTCCAGGTAGAAAAGCTGCAGAGTTTTTGCTGATAGGAAATAGTTTGGGGTGTTTTCCTCAAAAAACAACTGAAGTGTGTGAGGGGTAAAGCTTTGCTACGTGAAGTTTTCCCAAGTTCCCAATTTTGCTGTGAGAACCACAAGGAATATTCCTTCATCCCCCTCCATGCCAGGTAATCAGAGGCATCTTCCTGCCTTAAACCCTGAGACCTTGAACAAATAATTAATTAATCTCAAGGACATTAATGCAAGATTGAAATATTTTAGGCAGCGTAGATCATGAATATTCACACTGCCCTTTTCCTAAATAATGCATTATATAAAACATTTTAAAGTCCCTATTATGCTGCAATAAAAAGACTGAAGGTTCCTCCAAAGATTTATGTATTTGCCTGCTTTAAAATTATAAATCCTAAATTGCTTCTTCTTGACTTGAAAAGACAGAATTTGTGGGATTTAGGTTTGTAGTGGAGATTTTAGAGGGAAAGTCATGGTTTAATTTGGAATCAGGTGGATTGCCTTGGCTTTTATTTTGCTGCTCATGTGAAAGGAACTGAGGAGAGCTGAGAAACCACTCAGGAAGAAAAACAAAAACCCACAATTTATCCAGGGCTAAGAGGGAATATTTTCCTTTAATCCCACATGTGTAATGTCTTTGGTAACACAAATATCTGCAATAAACCCTCACCTGCACCTGCTGTTGTGCACAAGGGCTCCAAGGCGGAGAAGGGCCCTGGGGGACAGCCTGGCCCGAAGGCAGCAGCAGAATCCCCCTCCAAAGGAGCCAAGAAAAAGAAGGCAGAGAGCCCCAAGCTGGGCCACAGCACCTTTAGCAAACTCTTTAGGCACAAGGTCGGTATGAAGCTCCAGGAGCAGCAGAACCCTGAGAAATCACAGCTGGCTCCTGGCAGAGAGAGAGGAGAGCGCTCTCCCAACATCTGGCCAGATGTGCCGAGCTCTGGGAATCCCTGGGGGAACATTTCTGTGCCAGGGGGGATGGAAACCATCCTGAGCTGCAGGGTTCCTCTCCTTGGGCCCTCTGTGAGCTCGGGGTTCTGCAGCAATTCCTGGAGAAATTCCTGCAACAATCCCTGCAGCAATTCCTGGAGAAATTCGTGTAACAATTCCTGGAGAAATTCCTGCAAGAATTCCTGCAGCAATTCCTGCAACAATCCCTGCAGCAATTCCTGGAGAAATTCCTGTAACAATCCCTGCAGCAATTCCTGCAGCAATCACTGCAACAATTCCTGGAGAAATTCCTGCAACAATCCCTGCAATAATTCATGCAGGAATTCCTGCAGTAATTCCTGCATCAATTCCTGCACCAGTTACTGCAACAATTCCTGCAGCAATTCCTGCAGCAATTCCTGGAAAAATTCCTGTAATAAATCCTGCACCAATTCCTGCCCTGTTACTAACATGGACTAAACCTCCCCAGCCACTAAAAACCAAAATAAAATCAGAAGTGCTGACAAACAATGAATTGTGTGAGGTGAGCAGGGCCTGGGAGCAGAGAGCTTTGGGAGCTCAGCCCTGCCACAGTTCAGGTTTGATGTCGTTCATGGACCAGAACTTGGCTAAAATTGGAATTTTGGGGCATCTGGTACAGCACAGAGCAGGTTGGAACATGGAATTTCCTGCAGAAATAGGGATTTCTTCCTGCAAGCAAGAAAATTAATTTATTTTAGTTCTACTTTAGTTTGAAGTTGAAAAAGGTCTGGGTTTGATGGATACTTGCTTAAAATGCACATTCAAGCAAATGGCTGTTTGAGAGGACTTGAGCTTTTATATTAAAACCCAAAAATCACCGAAAACTCTTGGTCTCAAGCTCCACATTTGGGGATTTCTGCACTCTGTGAAGATAATGGCAGGGAAGCAGAGAATTGCAGCTTTTAAACCCAGAGAATGCAGAAGCAGAGACCCTTCCAGTGGGGGAGGAACGTAATTAATCTTTAATTCTCCCTCCAGACACCCACGTGGAATTTCTGGTGAGTAGGGGGCTTTATAATCAAGGCCATAGGCCACTCTTTAACACATTTTAAAACCAAAAATGTTCTTTCTACTCCCTCATTTTTTGAGAAAAAAAATGCCATCTGCATATTACTGAAGGAATAATAATATTCCAAATGAATTAAAGTGTGCAGTTCTTGCCAAGGACTTAAATCTGAGATCTCAACTTGATGTCTCAATAAAATTAAAATATTGATTATTTTGCTCATAATGATTTAAGGCTTCCTGGTAAATCCAAACCTGGCTGGCAATTTTTAAAATTCAGTTCCAACAATTAAACTTGCAATAAGTTGTAGTGAGAAAATTCCCTGGAATATTTACTGGAAGTTTAAAGATTTTTTTGTCTGGAATGACAACACTTATCTTGAAGGGATGCAAGAGCAGTGAGTTTTTACACCAGTAAAATCTTTCTTATAAAATAGCACTTTTAAAATAGTTTTTTTTCTTGTTTCTACATTTATTTTCACAGTTTTCTTTCCACATCCAAAATACAGAAGCAGGAACTTAGTTATAATTTCTGGCCTATTAGGAATCAAGGAGAGGGATTAAAATGGTGCCAACAATTTGTTTGTAAGGCTGATTAAAAATGGGAATTTAGCTCAGAGCAGGGATGTGTCAGGTAGGCCCTGGAGTTACCATTTCTAGTAAAAAAAAAATTAAATATCATTTATATCTTTAATTTTTCAATGCTTTCTGTGCTGTATGAATTGGATGAATAGATAACCAATTCCTTTATTTGAAATTATCATTTTATTAGATATATTTGTATTTAAACACTTCACTGTCTCCTCTGACAGTGCTTTCTCTACAAAATACACTTCTCTACCTAAATCCATTTTAGCTTGGCTGTGAGTTAACAGAAACATTGTTTTTCAGGCTCCTGGGTTACACAATCCTAACTTTCAAGCAGCTTGTGATGCTCTTCCCATCCATGCACACTGGCCTCTCATTCCATGTTAATTCTGCAGTGTAACTCTGCTGATGGATGGGATTTTCCCCTGGCAGAGAAGGGTGAATCCTCCCTCCCAGCACTAATTCCCAGCTGAACCAAATCCTCCCTCCCAGCACTAATTCCCAGCTGAACCAAATCCTCCCTCCCAGCACTAATTCCCAGCTGAACCAGCCCCTGGCACCCTTACCCTTGTTCTCACCTCCTGTTCTGGATGTTGTTATCACAAAAAAAGTTCTTGGCTCCTGCACAATAACTGCAGAATATCTCACCTGCCCTGCAAAATCTCTCACCTGTTCTGTCAAGAACTTTTCAAAGTCTGTTCCAGGTTTTCTGGATGATGTTTTTTTGTTCAGCTCAGGTAATTCCTCGGTGTGAGCTCTGCTGGGTGAGGTGTAGATGCAGGGTAACATCCCTGGCCAAGGAGGAGTTCACAGGATCCTCCTGGGTTTGTGTGCTCTGATAAAATCAGGAGCTCCATCACTGAATGTTTTTACAGAAGAAAATCCCACCTCATACCCAAAACCAGGAGAGGATGGGTGGAACTCCAGCAGCTGCAGAGCTGCAGCTCCTGCCCAGGTTGCTGTTCCCTGCCCTGGGATTGCAGGATTTTGTGTTTTGGATGCCAGAAGCCCAAGCCTCCTGCTGGGAGGTGATGGGAGCACATCCCTGGTGCTGGTGTGGGATTCCCATGGAAAACACCCAGCTCTGGTGTCCCTGAGCACTGCAAGCTGCAGAAAAATCTGTCAATACCTTTAAATTCTCTGAGATTATTTACCTGAGCTGAACGGGAATGTGAATACAGGAATTCCTATATAAATACACATATTTGTAAAGGACAAGTGAGCACTGCAAGCACAAAGGATGCAGCACCAGGCTGGTGCAGGTACCAGGATGGCAGCTGGCACTGCCTCCAGCAGCCTCCACTCCTCCAAGGAGCAGTTTCCATGGCTGCAGGAGCCAGGACTTGCACTCACATTGACTAAAAATGAAATAATTGGTGACACAGACAATTCCTGGCCTGTGGAACTGCAGTGCTGCCCTTGCCTCGGACAGACTCATCTTTGTGTTTTGTTTCCCTTCAGGCTGCAAAAGAAACCCAGCAGACAACCAACACCAAAGTGAGTAGCAGGGCTGGAATTATGTGTGCAGTGCAGGAAAAGGGGAATTCTTCATGGAATGTTCAGTATCTAAGTGTTTTAATTTCTTTATCTGTGCTCTGGCTTTGCTGTCTTTTGCTTCCTCTGCTCAAGGAAGGGCAGGGGTGGAAAGGCAGGGATGGAAGGGAAGGGCAGGGATGGAAGGGAAAGGATGGAAGGGAAAGGATGGAAGGGAATGATGGAAGGACAGGGATGGAAGGGCAGAGATGGAAGGATAAGGATGGATGGGAAAGGATAGAAAGGAATGATGGAAGGGCAGGGATGGAAGGATAAGGATGGAAGGGAATGATGGAAGGGCAGAGATGGAAGGGCAGAGATGGAAGGATAAGGATGGATGGGAAAGGATAGAAGGGAATGATGGAAGGGCAGGGATGGAAGGGAATGATGGAAGGGCAGGGATGGAAGGGCAGGGATGGAAGGGAATGATGGAAGGACAGGGATGGAAGGGATGGAAGGGTAAGGATGGAAGGGAATGATGGAAGGGCAGGGATGGATGGGAAAGGATGGAAGGACAGGGATGGGAGGGCAGGGATGGATGGGAAAGGATGGAAGGGAATGATGGAAGGGCAGGGATGCAGCTGAGTAGGGACAGGCAGTGCTCACCTGCCCCAGGTGATGCCTGGGCATTCTGGATTTGTTCCCCACAATATCCATTTTTATTTTCATGTTGTTTTCATTGCCAGAGCCCTGAGCAGCCTCCTGCCAGCTGTGTGAAAGCAGACAGAAATGTCCCTCCCTCCCAAGAGCCGCCGGCCAAGCCCAACCCCAAAGCACCAGAGGCTGTGGCCCCTGTGCAGGCTGTGACCTCTGACAGCCCCAGGGAGGCCACCAAGGACAAGGGCTCGGCCACCCCCCTGCCCCTGAGCAAGCTCTTCTGGAAAAAGGTACTGGGGCTGGGATTGGAGTTAATTCTATTCCAAAATGCAGCAGAGCAGCCAAACCCACCATGGCAGCAGCTCCCCCCTGTTCAACATCAGGGCCATGAATTTATCTGGGGAATTTTTCTTGTTTTTATGGAATTAGAGATGTTGTTCTCTTCTGTTAAGAGAATCACAGAGTTCTTTAGTAAAATTTATCATTAATAGACATAAAGCTCTAAATCCTCATTTCATTTCTTTGCTTTAAATGTCTGAAAAGCTGGGGTCAGGTGGGTCTGTTCTTACCAACAGAAATGTTCTGTGGCAGAGCAGGTCAGCCTTTAAATCTGGGGTCTCAATTGCCTGGGAAGGCAAATCATTCCTCAAGAAATGGGTTAAAAATATTAAATAATGATTTTAACTAATTTTAACTCTAAAACCACAGTTCCTATTTCCACTATCCTTATGTTTTATTAGCTGGAGTTTATTCATTCTAAATTTCATTTCACAGCAGGGCTGTACAGAACTTTACTGAGTCACTGGATGTTGATTAACTGCTTTTCTGGGCTCCTGCTCAAGCTCACATCCCAAAAATTTGCTGCTTCCAAGCACCCAGATGTCCCTGAGTGGCTGCTGCTCCTGCAGCTTCCTTAGCTGGGTTTTCCCACTGGAGCTGGATATTCTAAATATCCAATATTTAACATAAATTGAATATTTGGATTTTGTATTTATGTTAAATAATGAAGGTATTTAGATATTTCCAGAGTAAACATGCTTGAAAATAATCAAAGCTTCAAACATTTGCCTCTTGGGACTGAATTTCCCAGGGAAGTGAGTGAATCAGGTGCTTGGAATGAGAGGCAAGTTGGGAAGAAGGAGAGGGAAATATTTTCTGTGGTTGTTATTGTCACAGAAACCTTCTCTGAGCAATCTGGCTTGTTTGAAAACAGAGCTGGGAAGCAGGATGTGTGCTGAACATCAGCATGAAATAAGGGAAAGAAGAGCCCTTCTGGCAGGCTGCTGGGTGTAGTTTCAGTGTAAATCAGCACTAAATCTGGTCTGGATCCAGTAATTTCATAATGAGGTATCAAATTCTTTATAAAAAAACATAAAACATGCAAGAAGGGAAAATTTCCTTGCAGAAAAATAGTGAAAATCGTTCCTGTGAGGGAGCAATCACTGGTGATGGTTGGTTTAAAATATTAATCTGATAAGCTTTAGGTAAAATGATAAAATCTGATTTTGAAATTTTAACCCAAATTAATTATAGATGTTTTACTATGTACAATGCAGGCTCTGCCCACAGCAGCTCCCCAAATCTCAGAGCTAAAATAGTGTTTGGTACCTGCCCTGAGCACCTCTAACCCTGTGAAAATATTCAATTCTGGGGTCTCAAACACCTCAGGGTAGAAACCTTGGACCAAAATTGTCTTCCACTGCTGTTGGTTGATAATGCTGGGTTTAATTTCTTACATCACCCTCAGCTCTTTATGTCAGGGGATAGAAAGTTCTGTAGGGAATTCTCTACCACTCCAAGCAGATTTTGTTGCATCCAGAAATTTTAGGGGCTGGTTAAAGCATTTACACAAATGCACTGAATTACAATAGCCTGTGAAATCTGAACTTTGTCAGAGGAGCTCCTTTCTGCTTACTTAGAACTTCTTGGGTCTGGGATCATGCTGAGACCAAATGTTTTTGCAGAAATTCCCTCCAGAAAATGGCAAGAAAAAACTGAATTTGGTCCTGAGAATTTAAAAAAAAAAATTCCTCTGCTTGAGCATTGAATCCTCTACCTGTAAAAGGCTGATGTTGCTCTACTGAGTTTTCTTGGCAGAGAATTATATTTTATATTTCCTTTGGTGAAAGACCCTGGTGACCCAGTCAGCTTGAAACTAAATAAAACGAGGAGAGGTGTACAAAAAACCAAAAGGCAAAAGGTTGGCCTCAAGCTCAGCATTTTAAAGATTCTGTGGGGTGTTCTGCAGTGGATTTATCTTTTCCTGGCACATCTAATTCACTGTCCTTTTGCTAGAACAGAGAATCCAAGCTCAAATCGGTGCAGAATTCAGAGTCAGGAGCAGCTTTGCTTTTGAAGTCACAAACAGCAACCACAACACTCACTAGATCCAGGACTGAGCTCCAGCTTCTCTTTCCAGGCAGTCTCTTAAATATCCATCTTGTGATGAGCTTTCACTTCAAAGTGCAGCTAATGAAGTGCCTGTCAGCACGTGCCAGCTCATGCTGCTGCTCTGCCTGCAGATGAATAAATATGGAAAGGGAAAATGAAAAATTCCTTATTCAGCTCCTCAGCTGGGAGCCACTTTGTATTTGCCCCATTTCCTGATCAGTCTTCACGAGAATTTTCACAACTGTTACTCAGATATTTGCTGTGCCAGCATTTTTTTTTTTTTTTCAGAAGGAATACTAATAGGGAATTACAGTGGGCAATTTCCAATATTTGTGTTGGAGAGCTGCTCTCAAGGCCTCACAGATATCTGATCAGGGCAGAGAAACGTGATGCTTCACATTTATCTGATCAAAGCAGGCCAGGCCAGGGTGGAAGGTGATCAAGGCAGCGTTGCTGAAACTGCTCTGGGATCTGTCTTTAAAAGCAGATGTGTTTGCTTAAAAACTTGAATTTTAAGCAACTCTTGCCATGCAACTGCAGGAAAATCAGGCTCTTTGTACTGATGTGCAAACACTGGGTGAAGCAGAATCCCAGAATGGTTTGGGTTGGAGGGACCTCAGAGCTCCTCCAGTGCCCCCCTGCCATGGCAGGGACACCTCACACTGTCCCAAGTGTTCCAATCCCTGTCCAGCCTGGCCTTGGGCACTGCCAGGGATCAGGGGTAGCCACAGCTGCTCTGGGAATCTGTGCCAGGCCCCCAGCACCCTCACAGGGAGGATTTTCCTCTGTATATCCAACCCAAATTTGCCTCCTTTCAGTGTGAAGCCATTCCCCCTTGTCCTGCAGAAGATTTTCCTGAGGAAATGGGTAAAAAATCCCTGATGCTTTAAACAACTCAATTTCTGAATAGCTGTCTAGCCCTGATTTAACTGGACAGGGATTTTTGGAGGTTGGCATTTGGTCCCAGGGTGCTTTTGTTGGTTGTGCCACCAACTGCAGTGCAGAGCCAAAACTCCTTTGGGATGCAGCAGTGATCCCAACCTGCCCCAGGAGTGAGGAGATGCCAGGAGCTGAGCTCTGCTTTACTGAGCCACTGCCTCCCCTCTGCTCTGAACCATTCCCCAAATAGATGGGCAATTGATGATATGGATGTGTGAATAGGCAGAGATCCAGAGTGAAATTATTACAGATTGATTATCTCAAAGCTGTTCATAAATATAAATTAAATCCACAATCCCACGGGAAGGGGGATGTGCTGCAGCCTTCTCAGGCAGCAGGGGATAAGGAATATTTATTCCCTCATTCTTCTCCTTGCTACCCCACCCCCAAAATGTTGTTTCTTCCACAAAAGAGGAGTCAGGAACAAAGCAAAATCTCTCCTGCTGCTGTAGGAGTCCATGGTGAGTCCCCTTCTTGAATGTGGAGTTCCCTGTAACTTAAAAATATGACAGAACTAAAAGGTGTAATAAAATACCTGGTAAATGTATTGGATGGCTTCTGTATGAGGGAATAAATAAATTGGGATTTTATTTGGTCAGAAAAGAGATGACAACAGCACACAGGAAAACTGCTGTAAAGGGGAACAGGAAATAAATAATAGAAGTGGAGGAGTCCAAATAAAAAAATGTGGTGACAAATGAGAATAAACAAGTGTCAGGGCAGGGGGAATGGCTTCAAACTGGCACAGAGGAGGTTTAGCTGGGATATTGGGAAGGAATTCCTCCCTGTGAGGGAGGTGAGGTCCTGACACAGATTCCCAGGGAAGCTGTGGCTGCCCCATCTCTGGAAGTGTCCAAGACCAGGTTTCAGCAATTAATAGTGCCCATAGTGTGTTTTAAATAATCCTAATGCTGCTTTGGAGTGCAAATTCCTGAGTATGATTTTTCTGATATTTACTGGATTTACTTTTTCCTCATCTCCTCAGGACATGCATCGTGTGCAATTTCATTTTAATTCTTTTTACATTGTAATCAAAGCTGGATCCTTGTGACTGGGAACCAGCAACTCAAGAATGTTTATTTCCTTCATTTATAGAAACTGGTGGGATTTTAACACTTATTTACTTCTTTTCAATTGGGATGAATCAGACTCCTGAAGCAACACGAGAACAGTGTAGCTGAGGATGCTGTTATGCCCGCTTTGATTGTAAATTTTTTAAAATCACCCAACTCCTCAGGGATTGAGCCTGGATGTTCTCTCCACGTTGTTTCCCAACCCAGAACTCCTCGGAAGAAGCAGAGGCTGTGAGCAATGAGAAGGCAGAGGTGGCTCCCGAGGCGGTGGCTCCGGACAGGGATGAGAGCAAGAGCGCGGAAAGCGCCGAGGTGAAACCGCGAGGGGCCGAGAGCAAAACGCCCAAGACAAACCTGAGGAAGTTTTTTAAGCTGGTAAGAGCAGCTTCTCCCTTGGGAAACTCGGAGGGCTGGGGGGAGAGGCTTGGAAAACACTTTGACTTTGTGTGGGAAGGCTCAGGGATGTGCAGGGATGTGCAAGGATGGGCAGGGATGCTCAGGGATGTGCAGGGATGCTCAGGGATGTGCAGGGATGTGCAGGGCTCAGGGATGTGCAGGGATGCTCAGGGATATGCAGGGCTCAGGGATGCCCAGGGATGCTCAGGGATGCTCAGGGATGTTCAGGGGTGTTCAGGGATGTGCAGGGATGCTCAGGGATGTGCAGGGAGGCTCAGGGATGTGCAGAGATATGCAGGGATGCTCAGGGATGGGCAGGGATGTGCAGGGATGCTCAGGGATGCTCAGGGATGTGCAGGGAAGGGCAGGGATGCTCAGGGATGTGCAGGGATGCTCAGGGATATGCAGGGATGTTCAGGGATGCTCAGAGAAGTGCAGGGATGCTCAGGGATGTGCAGGAATGCTCAGGGATGCTCAGGGATGTGCAGGGATGCTCAGGGATGCTCAGAGAAGTGCAGGGATGTGCAGGATGCTCAGGGATGTGCAGGGATGCTCAGGGATGCTCAGGGATGCTCAGGGATGCTCAGGGATGCTCAGGGATGTGCAGGGATGCTCAGGGATGTGCAGGGATGTGCAGGGATGCTCAGGGATGCTCAGGGATGTGCAGGGATGCTCAGGGATGCTCAGGGAAGTGCAGGGCTCAGGGATGCGTGGCTGGCATTTCTCCCCGCATCCCCCCGCGCATTCCCCGTCCTGCATCTCCCTCTCGCGGCTCCTCCCGGAACGTCCCCAGGGCTCTGCTCGCCCTTTCCCCGCCCAGCTGGCCCAGGGAGCTGCAGGCTCGCAGCACCGAGGATGCTCCGCTGCACAAACCACATTCCCCACGGGATGCTCCTGGAGGATCCATCTCCAAACCCGCTGCAGATCCCTCTCCCCCCGGCCCTGGCAGAGCTCCCTGTGCGTGTCCTGCCCTGCACTGCCTCTGGGGAGGTGTTTGCAGTGGCACAACTTTTCTGGCAGTTTATGCAGGTTAGGTAAACTGGCACGTGAAAGGAAAGGAGGCAGTCACTCCTGCAGAGATCCAGGTGGGAATAGGAAAGGCACAAAGTGGAATCCAATCCTGCTTCCCCGAGGAAAATAATTCCCAAATCATCTGCAGTCCCTGTGCTGCCCTGCTTCCCCTCATAACCAAACTTTCAGGCAATAAAGAGCATTTAGAATGGAGAATAACTCTTTTATTGGCTGTCCCCACCCTCCTCCATTTAAAAACATCCCAATCCACCCTGCTCCCTGCAGGAAACTTTTTGGGAAGCCCTGGCCAGCAGCAAGCCCAAGTGACCAGAGGCAAGGATAAGAGGTCAGCAGTGCTCTGGAGAGAAATCCTTGGGATTGTTTCATCCTCGCCTCACTGGCAGCAACAGGGAGCTTTGTCTAGACCTCAAGGTCTTTACTCTTTATTTTTGGTTAAAAACAATAATAATAAAGATATGAGGTGGATTAGAGAGGTTGGCTAAAGCAGGGCTATTTTTATCTGGGTTCGGGGTGTTTATAGGAGAAAACATATCTCTGATCGCTGCAGAGCAGATTTTTATTTTTATTCTGAAGGCTTTTGAGGACTTTGCTGAAACACAAATGCAGAGCAGATCTTATCAGAGCCCATCTCGGTGTGCTCTGGACCGGGTTTGTCCCCAGCACAGCCCACACTGAGCTTCCTCCCCTCCATCTCTGCAGCTCCTGCACAGATAAAGCACAAACACACGCCAGGCTCAGCAGTGCCCCCTCCCAGGCACTGCATTTCCCCCACAAAAGCCAGGAATTGTCATGGAGTGGTTTAACTTTCTCTGCTGCTGCTGCCATGCATTGATTTTTGTGGTTTTGTAGGAAAATCAGGGGCTGAGGAGCAGTGACCCCATCTGTGGGATCAGCCTGGTGCTGTTGTGCTCCGCGCTACAAAGGCAGAGCAGCAGCAAACCACAATTCCGCCCCAGATAAATTTAGAACAAAAGTCACATCCTTTCATTGTTTTCATTGAACTTCTGCAATGAAAAATGACATTTAAATTTGGGCACTCTGAAATCCTGGAGTTTATTTTACGCTTTGCTGCTGAGCTCTGTGGTTTCTGTGGCACCCAGGAGAACACATCGAACCCTCCAACACATTTTTAAACTCTAATGCTCATTCCTGTTGTCTCTTTTGTAGCACTAATTGTAACTTAACCTTAACCTAATTCTCACAGAGCTTGTAATATTTACTTAGTTTGGTCAAACAGGGGTTTCTCACTTTTCAATCTAGATGGAAACAGGGGATTTTACCTTAAAAAGATATTTCAGAGTCAAGGTTTGCTCTGAGTGACCTTCCAGTGCTGCAGCCTCAGGCTCTGCTTGGATTGTCCTGGCTGGAAATGTGGCAAGAAAGGAGAATTATTATTTAGAGATTTAGGGACTGTAGGAATAAACTGGAAAGCAAAAATCTGGATTAAATGGATGCTGATGACAAAATACAACAACACCTCTCGAAAGCTGAGTGGGCTTTAATTATTCACAGCACATGCACTTAGTAGGGTGGATAAACAGTGAGCAAACCCCACTCGATCCTGTAGGACAGAGTTGGATCTGAAAAGCAAGGAAAAGCTCTTTCCTAGAAAATTCCAGCAGCAGGCTTGACAGCAGGCTCTTGTTTAGTGGCTGAAATGATCCCTGCTCAGCCTTGATGGGAAGGCAAGAACAGAACCAGGAAATGCAGCTGGAGATGGGGATATTTCCAAATCAGACCTCGATTCCTGTGAGTTCTCATCCTGCCTGACACCTCAAACAGGACCCTTTGTTATTTTAGTCAGTCAAGGGTGCTGGAGGGACCCCCAGTGCACAGGAGGGAGAGGCTCCCAGCCCCAGACACCCCCATGTAAGTGGAATTTTTATTTTTGGCCTGGACTTTTCCATCCTCTGGTGATGGGTTCTTGTCTCCTCCTTCCACACAGCTCTGCCTCTTGAAATGGAAAAATCACTGAGAGGAAAGTGCTGCACTCTGAGCTTCATATAGTACACATAACTTATCTGTTTTTTTTATCTATTCATATTAAACAAGATTTCAAAGTATCAACATCTTATTTTTTTAAAAAATCTTTTTCCAGGTGTGTTCCTTTTCTTAAAATAATTAGTGGGCTTATGTTAGGTCTTCTTCCTCTCTCTTGCTGCTTTTTGACTTTCTTGGCTCAGGCAGTGGAACTAAATACACACAGAATTATTTTTACTTTGTTGATTTACTTGTCTTCTGAGGAAAGCATCGTTCAGGTGGAAACTCTAGAAAAGAGAAGTGAAAGTGAGAATGAAAACTGCTCACTGCAATGTAACAAAGGCCATGAAAAGATTTGTTTCTTGTTCTGTTTTTGTTTCTTTCGTTCTGTGTCCATAAAATCTGAACCCAACCTTTGGGTGTGCAAATATTCTGCATGGCTTTCAAAATGCTTCAGAAAAATCATATTTTCATCAGAAATACAAATTCTGTTAATTTGAGAGCCAAACCCTTATCTGCTGCAAGTGCAGGTATCCAGAATTCATCTCTCAGTGACGAGAGATAAAACAAAGCTCTGTGTGTAGACAGTTTCCTTTAAGAGGAAAGCTGAAGTTGCATTCAAAACTGACATTTCAGAATTTCCTTTTTTAAATAACTGCCAAATTATTTCTCTCTCTTCCTATTTTCACAATGTCAGATGACACCAAGGTTAATTTTTATGAATTATGTCTCTAAAAGCATCCTAAATATAGAAGGGCCTTGTCTTGTGACTTAATCCTTATTTCATGTACAAGAGTTTTGTGAAGTGATCTGGCTAAGACACCAAAAGTTTCAGCCCTGGATCTGTTTCATTGTTTTAATGAGCAGCCAGCTTCATTCCATTTTTGTAAATCAGTTTATTGTTCTTCCTCCTCCTCTTCCTTGCCCTAGTGTGAAGTAGAACAATTTTATTCCACACAGGAGCCCAAGGAAAACTGGATCTGCTGCTGAGTTCTTCCTTTTTTGGGGATTTATTTGAAAGGATTTCCTTAAATTTTACCACAGTGTCTCTGGAATGCTGTGATTCTTCTCCCCTTCCCATCCCTGCCCCTCTGCACCCTCCAGAAATTTCAGCACTGCTCCAAAAATCCACCTTGGACCAAGGTCTCCTGGAAGATAACAGGGAAAATATTGTCCATTTTATTGTTTTATTCCAGTGGCACTGCTAATGTGGAGGGAGGCAAAGCAAACTGCCAGGAGCAGCTCCCCTTTGGAATAAGGAGCATTTCCATCCCTCATTCTGCATTTCCTGAGCTGCTCCCATCTATATCAAATATTCCCATTTCCTGCCTTTCAAGGTTAATATGAAACACCTCAAAGAGATGATCTGATAGGGTTTGAGTTGAGTTTGGTTTTTTGGGGTTTTTTGCCTGGAAAATGTATTATGGATATTTTTTAGAAGTGTTTTGTCTGCCTGACACAAAGGCCCCACCTGCTCTGAGCCATGGGGACAGTTCTGCCTGGGCTGAGTGAGCATTTGCAATTTCAGCAGGGAATCATTTCAAAGGTGAGCTGAGGCAAATTCCAGTGAGAAGGGTCTTGGGAACCCAGTGCATCTCAGACCCCCCAGATTTTGACAACATTAAATTTGTTTTGTGCCCATCCTTGTGCTAGGAGAGCTCCTGAATCTGCAAATGGCATTTTCCAGGACACAGTGGAACCCTGTGACCCCACTGAATCCACTTTGCTGAGCTGTAAATAACTGATCCCCTCCTTCACCTTTTCCTTCTCAAAGACTCCTGACTGGATTTTTTTTAAGTCTAAGAGCAGAGCAATCCAGGTGTGGGGAAATATTTACCCACATATATCAACCTTTGGAAAAAAGAAATAATTCCAAAAGCTCATAGTTAGTGGAATTGAGTCTCCTGGTCAAGCCTGAATGTATTAAATGGGCTCTGTGATTTAAACATGGAATTTTTTTAAGATTGGGCAGCAAGAAAAGCAAGAAAAAGCAAGAAAAAATGAGTGAAAAAGGCAGGCTGTAGGATTGTTGTCCCCTCTCATTCTCATTCCCCCAAAATTAGACAGGCTTGAATATTTTTTATTTTTAAATCCAAGAGGTGTATTTGCACTCTGCTTCTCTAGAGTTTTCTCTGAAACCATGATATCTGAAAATGTTTTTGTTTTGAATGAAAGCTAAGCCTGGCGTGTGAGCACATAACCCCAGGCCTTCAGAAGAACACCAAATATTTCCAGACTAATGGTAAAATTCCCAAAGCTGGAAAAATACACAGCACTAAGCTTGGGCCTTGGCCTGAGGGCAGATGTGAGATTCCAGCTTTTCAACATGGCAAATTTGTGCTGTTTTAATGATGGCCATAAATAAAGCCATATGGGGGGTTTGGAGTTTTTCTGCATAAGAAAAAAGAAAATCCTATTTGCAAACAGATTTCCTGGCAAAAACACCCTCATTTACTGCTTTCCAAACAGTGACAATTTCATTGTGTGATCCTTTGTGTGCCAGAGAGGATTTTTCTTGTGTGAACTTCAAATATATCCTGAACTTCTCTGAGTTCCAGAATCTTTCCTTTACTCAAGACAGGTGCTTTGTGATTGGGATTTTTTGGAAGATCCTGTCTCTCCTTTTTCACTTGTACATGAAATTTTCTATGATGTTCTGGCAAACCCTGTGGTGTTAATTTTTGGGTGCAGTTTTGTTCCATTCACAGGGAATTTGTTTTCATCCTTTGCTTCGTGGGGTCTTTTAGTTTTTGCCCTGTCTCAGATATTTTCCTTGCACTTTTTGGGTGCTTTGTGTTAATTTTTGAGTGGAGTTTTGTTCCATTCACAGAGAATTTTTTTTCATCCTTTGCTTTGTGGGGTCTTTTAGTTTTTGCCCTGTCTCAGATATTTTCCTTGTACTTTTTGGGTGTTTTCCCTTCTCCCTGGGGGTATTTCAGTGGGCAGTGGCTCTGTGCTGCTCTCTGCTCCTCCAGCAGCTCCAGCACAGACCAGTGCAGGGATGGTTTGATCTCCCAGTCTTTGCTCATGGAATTCCAGCAGCTCCCTGGGAGCCCTTCCCTGAGCCAACACTGCAGGAGCTCATCCCACCTTCTGTGAATGAAACCCTGCTGGGCAGCAGGATTCCTCCCTGCCAGGTGCCCTTTCATTTTTTTCATTTTTTTTTCATTTTTTTCATTTTTTCCCCCCCTAACACATTCATGGATCTCCTTCTGAACTCCTCCTATTCCCCACTAAAACCAACCCCTGTCTGAAACCTCTGCAGACCTTGAACGCCACGGAGAAGCCTCTTGCCCCATCTGAGAGCGACCCTGGGGGCCAGAGGAGCAAAGAGGGCTCCAAAGACAAGAAGTCCACGCTGGAGCTGGGCAGGCAGAAGGGCAGGGAGCAGCCAGAGCCCCGGGAGGGAGCAGCAGCCGAGCCCGACCAGATCCAGAACGGCGGCGACCCCAAGGACCCCCCCTACAAGAAGACAGAGAAGAGGCAGTCCCTGGGAGGCTTTTTCAAAGGCCTTGTACGTTCTTTTCTCTTCTTCTTTTTGCCATTTTCCAGCTGTGTGCAGGCTCTGATCCTTGGGGGATTGGTGCATCAGCTTCACCAGTGGGGTTTGGGCTGAAGAACAGCGAGATTTTGGGAAAGGAAGGGGAGTTCCTGATTGAGGAATGCTGGTTGGGGCAGGGTGGATTGCCCATTTTGGAGAGCTGGAGTTGTTGGCACAGTTTTGACTGTGGGGATGGCTCAGTGTTCCTACAAATTACAGGGTGTTCATTAAGGGAAAGTGGAGCTGAGGTTCTGGTTCACCAGAGGAACCTGCCAAAAAACTCCCCAAAAAAACCCCTCAAAACAAAATCCCTGCAAAACAAAATCCCTGCAAGGTCAAAATCAAGGGAGGTGATCAAAATCAAAACTCCTTCGTACAGTTGAAGAAAAGACACGAATTTAGAATTCTGCCAGAGAGGGAGATCTGAAGGATGAGGATACATCTTCATGAAAGACACAGAGAGAGGCAGCAAAGGTGGCTCAGACTGAAAGGGCAAGAAAAGATTTTAGATCAAGGGAAGAGATTGTGAGAGGTGAAAACCAGAGGAATTAAACAGAAACAGTGTAGAGGGAGTAGAGATGTTCTGTAGGATTTATTTTTTTTCTGTTGGCCTCAGTTTGGTTGTGCAGTCCCTTAACTTCTGCTGCGATTATAGAGAGTGCTCCTGCAGCTTCCCTCGCACATTAACTCTTAAAAAAGAAATTTTGACAACACTAAAGTTGATTTGGTCAGTTTATTGTGCTCCAAAGTGGCAGCAAAACACATAACAATGAGGTCTTTGTATGGGAAAACTCTCATGGAAAATTATTGCCTGCCTTTGAATATCCCCAAGATTACCGAGAGCTAAGAAACTCATTCTGCAATGCTAATAAAAAACAAAACAAAACAAAATCATCTCATCTCCTAAGTGATCAGAGGTGTAATCATTGCTCTGAAAGTATTAGATCACACACACCAGTGGCAGCACTGCCAGTTCAAGATAACAGAACTGCAGAAAAATTCAGCTTTTAGTTGATAAAATGGAGCAGATATTGCAGAGGGGACGGAGCCTGTGCTCACTGAACACTCCTGCTCTGTATTTTAGCACCACCCTCTCCTGCACTCCCCTGGGAATGGCTCAGAGCAGGAGGATGTCACAGTGCAGGAATGCAGATTACAGCCCTGCAGCTCCAGCCCCTGCTCCCAGCTGGGCTAAAAATGCAGAATTTTGGCTACAACTGGAGCAGTTTATGCAAGAAACAGCATCACTGCCCAGCTGCAGGGCTGGAGCACAGATAAGGCTGTCCTGTGGTAAAAGAGATTAATTTATAAGCTGTAGCAAATGTATTTAGGGAGTCTTTGAAAGATTAGATTAGAAAGGAAAAGAAAGGGGAAAAAAAGATTACTAACATTGTTTCCTGAGCTGGAATAACTCATAGGCCAGTTGTCAGGAGCTGGAAAATATTCGGATTTATTCTGATCAGAGCATGTGCTGCACTAACCCAGGTTTCTCCTGAACAAAATCCGGGGGGAAAAAATACTCCAGCAGCACGACTTTGGTGTGTGTGCACTTTAAAATGCTCAGCCCAAAGCAGAGCCTCACTGTCACAGAGCCCTGAGCTGCTGGTACCTGAGCTCCTGAATCCCAAACCAAACCCTGAATGCCAGGGCAGAGCTGGAATGTGCCTGTCAAAAAAGGCAGAACAAAGTTCTTCCATTCACACCGGACTTGGAAATTCCAGTTCAACAAGAACCATCAGCCAGCCTGATCTTCCTGCTCTAATCAGCCATTGAAAAATGGGTGCAGCAGGAGACTGCAAATAAATAACAGTGACCTCTGCAAAATGAGCGCTAAATGAGGCAAAATGGGGATTATCTCCAAGGAGCCTCCTCTCCTGGCTGCTCCCTCCACCCTTTCAGAGGAAAAAAGGGAAATTTTATCACCTTATTCCCTTGATCAGTTCAGGAGTGATTTCATCATGCTCAGACAGGAGCTGGAGCTGGCAGACCCCACTGCTCCCGTGATGTGGGAAATCTTTACCTGATGTGGAGGTTTTTGGGGTTTCTGGTGAATTTGGAATGGTTGATGGATAAATGATGGATTTGCTGCCACCTGAAAATGGCCAAATTTTGATTCTGCTCTGGAGCATCCTCCAAACTCAACATCAGAAGCAAAACCACTGCAGCCAGCTGAGCTGCACAAGGTTACAATCATTTTAGATGGGGTTTGTCAGCCCACTGTGATTTTTGGCTGCTCTTTTTCATGCTTAGATACTCCAAGGTGAAACATTAAAAGAAGGTCAGCGAGGTGGAGCCCTGTCAGTGTGAAAACCTTGCTGGTTTTACTTCCCTGAAGGGGATGAGCAACTCGAGACCTTTCACTCTCTGTGTGTGACACAGAATCCTCCTCGAGTGGCCACTCAGGATTCCAGGAAAGGACAATTCACACATTATTCTGCCCAGTTCCTATTTTAGGGAAAGCACAGACTCACCTTTAATTTTGTCATGCTGGATTTTCTGCTTAGCAAGGCGTGATTTGGGCTGCAAACAGCACTGCCACCCCACAGTGGTAGCAGTGACCTCAAACACTGCTTGTGGGTCTGTGTTGTTGAAGTTCTGGCAGCTTCAAGGCCAGCAAAATTAGACCAAGCACCTTAAACCAGAGCCAAGTTTTTATCAGTTAGTGAAAAATGTAGTTGGTATAGTTTGAGCTATACATTTCCTCCATCTAAGCTGGATTAGTGTCTTGGAGCAGTTCCAAACCCAGAATTAGGTTTGCAGTGTAAAAAAAGCTTTATCACTCAAACATTGTCGAATACCTGTCATGCATAAAAGTATTTAATGTTCCTTTAACCTAGAGCAGAGCAGGGCTGCCTATAATACACCATTCATCATGCTCCAAGGACTCTTTGCAGGGTTGCAGTGAAGCGTTTAGGGCAGGGAAATGTTAAAGTTATGCCAAAACTCCAATAGTGCAGGCACACAGCAGCCTGGCTCTGGTGTGTGAGCCCAGCTCCTGAAAACAATTATTGACTTGAGACAATGATATTAAAATAACCCCCACGTTTAGGCAGGAGCTCTGTGTGGTTCTCATGATGCAGATGGTGCTCATATATCCGTGCATATTAAATAAAGGGTAAAGGAAGAGAAGCAGGGAGATTACATCAGTGGGAAATATTTACAGTAATTTCACAATTATAAACTGCACCATTTTGACTAAAATTTTGGTCCGAACCCAAAGTGCAGCTTATAATCAGGTGTGGCTGATATATGGACAAAGAACAAAAAGTTGCTGTTTTAGTTTGGAGGACAGGTGTCTGCTGAGAAAGGCAGGAACTTCTCTTTGAAATGGAGAATGGAAACCCCCTCCCTCCAAATTATTATAATTTTGAAATCAAGGGGCTTTCAGGCAAAGATATGGGAATAGGAATAACAGTTCTGTACTAGGGAAATTAAAATAGAAATACAGCACTACAAAGAACAAACCCCAAACCCTGACACAGTCAGAGTATAACCTGACACCCGTCAGGCAGGGTGTTGGCAGCAGTCCCATCCCATGGTGGCTGCATCCTCCTGCAGTGACAGATGTGGCTCAGCTGGAGCAGTGCTCCTGTACAAGGTGCAGTTTCCCTCCGGAGCTCCAGTGGTGATGTGGAGAAATCCGGTTTTCCTCTGGAGTCCAGTGGAGAAAGGGGCTCCCTTAGTGTCCCAAAACCTCTGTTTTTATCTTGGTAAGAAATGTTGGGCTCTTCCCCCTGGCTGGAGCAACTCCCAATGGGATGCAGTAATTTTATCAGTCCCACAGTGGGACTCAATGGCCATGAGCAGAAAATGACTGGCTGGAGGAAGGATGGGTTGTGAAAAGATAAAAAACACTGCCCCAGCTGGTTTATAAACCATGGCCATGAACAGGAGATATCCCATGGAGATAAAGAACACTGCCCCAGCTGGTTTATAAACCATGGCCATGAACAGGAGATATCCCATGGAGATAAAGAACACTGCCCCAGCTGGTTTCAATGGATGCCCATTAGCAGAATATCGCACATGGAGATCAGGATCACTGCCCCACCCTCAACAGATGTTGATAGAACAGATACCTTTTGGTTTATAATCAGGTGCAGCTTATAACTGTGGAATTACTGTAAATGGGTGGGAAATATCTGGTAGCAAAAGTCTGAGGCTCAATCCCTGACCTGACCATCCTGAAACACTCAGGGATGTTTCTAAAGCCGCCTCTCCTGTCCCACAGGGCTCCAAAAGGACGTCGGACGCAGAAGTGCAGACAGACCCCGTGTCCATCCTCCCTGCTGGGAAATCCAAGTAGTGGCCAGCCCTGCAGGGAGGCTCAGCAGCTCTCTGGAGCTCCTGGCAGCAGAACTGACTCCTTTTCCTCCCGTGGCTGGCAGCAAACACCGGGGTGCCGTTGCAGGTTGTCACTGGTTTGTTCCTCACCTGTGGGAAGCAGCTCTGAAGATCCCCAGGAATTGTGTTTAAAGGAAGGTGGTGTGGGTGGTTTGAGGTGTGGAGAGGTGTAAGTCAGGGATGAGGGTGGCAGAGAATTCAATACATGGCAGAAAAACCAAGCAGGTGCAAAGGAGGGCAGCGAGGCACGGGCAGCTTTGGAGAGCTTGAAAGCAGCCAGGAAAACCAGAGATCCCCTGGGATAAACTGAATTAAATCCCCCTGGATAAATGTTCTGCTTCAGTGCCAAAACAGCCCAGTCACTCCTGGGGGGTTTGACAGAGCTGCACCTGGAGCTGAGCCCTCCAGCCTGGCAGAGCCCGTGCTGCTCCACTCCTGCTTCTCTGGGTTATTAATGGGAATTAAAACGCTAAAAATGCAAAGGCTTGAGTGATTGAGGCAGCTCCTCTCGGGGCCCGGGGGTGGGATAACAAATTAAAAGCTGTTTAAGGTTCTAATGGGACACAAGAGGGCACCCACGTCCCCTAACGCCGGGAATTAATGTTCCTTAGATCATAGGAAACTTAGCTCTTCATCCTGATGCTTGTTTGTGTCCGTACTTGGAATTAATCCTAATAAAAACCAAAATCAAAGCTGCCCGGGCAGCTCTCTGCTTCACAACACTCCTGTAATAACTCTAGGTAATAAATTTTACAGAAAATTAAGATTTCTGTTTGTTCAGCCCTAGCCTGTACAGGGAACCAGGGGCCTGATATTTTAATGCACACTGATCTTAATGATACAATGCTGTATATTTTGACATCCTTATCATTAAATAAACTAATACTTATAATTTGAAACAAAAAAAAAAAAAATCAATTGCTGCTTTAATTTTCAAACAAAGTTTGTAGTTTGCATCCCTGCATTCTGGTGATTGATGTGACATTAAGGCATAAATCAGACAAACCTTGCCTGTGGAGGGAATAATTGTAATTTTCTCTTTATTTGAGTGAAGATGACACCTGGAAAGAAGGGGAGAATTCTGTGAATTCTGCAGAATGATGTTTCTAGCTAATCAGAGAGAACAGGGGTTAAAAGCCCCTGCAGTTCTGTGGGATTTTTGCTCTGGGTTCTGCAAACCTGCAGGTTTGGGGTGCCCAACCAAAGCTTGCTGCTGGTTCTGTGCACACAGAGCACAGACCAAAGGTTCTTCAGTTCAAATTGTATTTTCTGCTCTCCTGCCTGGCACTTTCATGCCATGTAAAGGGACATTTATGGCACGGGAATTGCTCACAGGACTCCAGCCTGATCCACAACCCCCACCTGGGCAGGACCAGTGACTCCTGTGCATCCCCAGAGTGAAAGAATTGGGGCTTTTATATCCAGCTTGGGGGCAAAAATAAATAAATAAAATTGAAATAATTTTTTTCTACATGAGATGAGATTGAACTGAATAAAGCACATTCAGAGACATGACCCCCATGGTCACACAGGTGACACAGGTGTGAGACAGGGGCTTTATCAGAGCACAGGGAATAAATTATGAGATCAGCTGACTTCATACTGCTGGGATTCCCTCAGGAATAGTATTTAAGAAATTTTCAAATAGTAATTATGATCTTGGTACTCAGTTTTATCATAGAGGTTTTGGGTTGGAAGGGACATTAAAGCTCTTTTCCATCCCTCTCCTGCCATGGGCAGGGACAATTTCCCTTATCCCAGGGTGCTCCAAGCACAAACACAAACACAGACACAGAGGGGTTGTGGCTGTGGGACTGAGCCCATGGTGAGGGGAACAGCTCTGAATTCTGGACAGTCACACACTCCTCGAGAATATCAGTGAGGAACTGGATTCGTGATAGCTCCACCTCTTCTGGATAACACACCCTGGCCTTTACTGGCAGCTTCAGCAGCTCAGCAGTTCTGAGAACACAAAAACAGGAAATTCTGCAGCAGCCCTGACGGAGGCTGAAGATGCAAAAAGATTCCTTAAAGAAGTGTCATTTTCTGAAAACTAATTATCAGAAACCTCGAAGAAGAAGAAGAATAAACCTCTTATCAGCACTCTTTGCTTTGACTTCATCATTTCCTATTAAATCTGTCACCTGCTGAAGGGCAGAGGAAAAACCTCCTGCACAGGAAGCACCAGAGATTTGACTTTAAACCGGAAAGGGACAAAGTCCAAATTCCTTCTTTATCAGAGGCAGGGTGAGCAGGTGCTGCAGAATGCAGCAGTGCCCCTTCACCCACCTTCCCACACAGCAAGGTCCTTCATTCTGATCACAGGGCACAGGGAATGGCCCTGAACACCATTTAAAGCACAATTAGAATTTTGCAGACTCATCTTTGTTCACCATTTTCAGGGATGGTTGTGATTACTTCATTGGAGCTGTTTGGAAAACACAGGGGAAGTGGGGATTGAGCTGCAGATTTTCACTTTTTTTTTGCTGTCAGCAGTTTTGAGTCCATTGGAAAAATAGATTCTGAGTTGGTATAGGCTGAAATTTTATTAATTCAGTAAATGGGACTGAAGTAGCCCAGAATGTTGGGACTCTGTCATCACAGGAATTTTTTTCTCTGCAGCTTTTGAGCCTGGCAATGGCTACCATGAGTGAAGGAGAAGAATTGCTTGTGAAAGAATTGCTTGTAAAATTGAGCTGAAACAATGTTTTTTCTATTTTTTTTTATTATTATTTTTAACCACTGCTTCAGAAGGCACATAATTATCAAATGTCCTGTTCAGGAACCCTTAATCAAACTCAGTAATCAAGGCTAGATAACTTTATTACTCCCTGTTTATTGCCACAAAATGCTGCATCAATATTCACAACCCCAGTGACAGAGCAGAACCAGTCTTAGCTGTTATAGAAAAAATTCTCTCAACCCCAAGAACCAGGACTGGGCCACACCAGAAGGATTTTGGTGCTTCCAGCAGTGAGTGGAGCAGCCCTGCCAGAGACACAACCACACAAATTTAATTTGGAATTTGTGGGATTATTCCCCTGGAGCTTGTAGGGTTGTTCCCCCAGAATTTGTGGGGTGGTTCCCCTGTGGTTTTGGGATGATTCCCCTGGATTGGTTGGTTCCCCTGGTGTTTTTGGGGTGATTCCCCTGGGTTGATTCACTGTGGTTTTGGGATGGTTCCCCTGGATTTTGTGGGATAATTCCCTTGTATTTTGTGAGGTGACTCCCTGTGGTTTTGGGGTGATTCCCCTGGATTTTGTGGGATGAATCCTCTGGGTTTTGTGGGATGATTCCCCTGGATTTTGTGGGGTGAATTCTCTGTGGTTTGTGGGGTGATTCCCCTGTGGTTTGTGGGGTGAATCCTCGGAATTTGTGGGATGATTCCTCTGGAGCTTGTAGGGTTGTTCCCCCAGAGTTTGTGGTGTGATTCCCATGGATTTTGCAAGGTGGTTCCTCTGTGGTTTGTGGGGTGAATCTCTGTGGCTTGTGGGATGATTCCCCTGGATTTTGTGGGGTGGTTCCCCTGGTGTTTATGAGGTGATTCCCCTGGTTTGATTCACTGTGGTTTTGGGATGGTTCCCCTGGATTTTGTGGGGTAATTTTCCTGGATTTTGTGGGGTGGTTTCCATCTGGTTTATAGGATGATTCCCCTGTGCTTTGTAGGATGATTCCCCTGGATTTTTCAGGGTGGTTCCTCTGTGGTTTGTGGGGTGAATCCTCTGTGGTTTATGGGATGATTGCCCTGGATTTTGTGGGGTGATTCCCTGTGGTTTGTGGGATGATTCCCCTGGGTTGATTCCCTGTAGTTTTGGGGTGGTTTGCTTGGATTTTGTGGGGTGATTCCCCTGGAATTTCTGGGATGATTTCCCTGGATTTTGTGGGTTGGTTCCCCTGGTGTTTTTGGGGTGATTCCCCTGGGTTGATTCACTGTGGTTTTGGGATGGTTCCCCTGGATTTTGTGGGGTGAATCTTTGGAATTTGTGGGATGATTCCCCTGGATTTTGCAGTGTTTCCTTTGTGGTTTGTGGGGTGAATCCTCTGTAGTTTATGGGATGATTCCCTGTGTTTTTGGGGTGGTTCCCTGGCAGTACTGGGCAGTTTCTTGGCTCCATCCCCCCCAAACCCCCCCTTTGGGAAGTGCTGCCCACCTGCACCCAGCACATCCCTCTGCTCTCCCACCTTTTTACTGGGAGCCAAAATGTGCCCTTGGCCACCTAACTCAGCCCTGAAAGCAAAAAATAACTCTGACCTCCTCAAACATCTATTTCAAGGTGAATGGCAGTGCTCAAATGTGAATTTTAGTACAGGGGGACATTTATCACAGAAATAACAAGTTTTTAAATTGCTGGGAAGGAGGGGATGTGACACTAAAACCTCTGAGAGACCCAAACAGGGCTGGTATTGAGAGTTTTGATGTGAAAAAAATATGGATTTTATCAGCATCAGAAAAAAATCTTTCTTGATTAAGGAAATTTTGAAATATTCTTTCTTGGGTTAATCTTGAGAGAGGTTGTCTCTGTTTTATTGATTCTCAACAAACAAAATTCTCAGCATCTCTTAAGTTTGTGGCTGCCTTGATTAGTGCAAAGAGGTGAAGAAATGGTGCAAAAGAAACCTGAATTCTGTGTTCAGAGCACACAGGGCTGTGGCAAGGTGAGGGTTAAGGGAAATCTCCTTTTTTTTGTGAGTCAGTCACAGAGCTGACCTGCAGTGATGTAACATAATATGGACACGGAGCCTTTCACAAACGTCACTTTGAAACAAAGCATGTGCTTTTAGAGAAAGTTGTTTGTTTTAACTGAGCCCAAAATCAAGCATTCATCATCTTGTCTCCTGTACAGCATATTGTTCTAGCTTGGAAAAAAAAAACTGAAACTAAACCATATGCTGAAAGGGGAAGAATTCAGAAAAAATTTCCTCACTTTCCATCCAGTCTGTGCCTCGTTTTTTTGAGCTTCAAGGAGGGGGAAATGTAATTGCTGTAGACAGGGTAAAGATGGAAGTTGCTATTTCCACTCCTTTACACAGAGTAGGTGCTTTCAAGAACTTGGAAACAAACATTGCACTAAAAATTACTGCTGGTTACTGGCAGAATTGCTTGTGAATGTGTGTATGGGAGGCTGGAAATAGAATGGAGGGGTTTGCAGAACGTGTTCCTCAGCCTTGTTGTTCACAGATGCAGCTTTGTTCTTACGGGCACTCGGCTGCCAAGAATTTCCTCAGCAGCTCCTGATTATGCAGCTTCAAATTTGGGGGGTTCTGCTTGTGATTTCTGCAAGAAGGGAGTATTTTATAAATGATCCTTTGGCACTGAGATGTGGTGGAGGTCACCCCGAATTGATATTGTTTCTCGTTTTCAGCTTCTCCTTCACCTTGAATTAGCTCTCAATTGACTCCTCATAGGATTGTGCTGTTAGTTCCTATAAAAGGTGGAAAATAAAATGTTAGTTTGGAGCTGGGTTTGGGAGTTTAGGGACAAATCATTGTTTTTGTGGAATAGTGCCTGTTTTCAATTTGTTGTTGGACTCCACATATCAACCACATTTATCTGAGTACTTTTTTATATCTGACTTCTTATTACATTTAGTTGCTCTCTGCCCTGCCAACAAGAGAACACAAAGTGCTCCTGAAAGATCTCAATTTGCAATCTGAGATAGTTAAAACTAATGTAGCAGCCTAGTTATTATCACCAACAGCCATCTCAGATATTTAAAGACTTTTACTCCAGTTGTTAGCCTGAATTTAAAGTTTGCTGTTAACTGCCTATAGAAAAAAATAAATTAAAATTAATCAGCAGCTTTTGCAAGTTAATGCAGTGTTGACTTCAAGTCAGACAGCTCCAGGAGGAGAATGCTTTATTCTTCCTACACTTATTTATCCTTCTTGGATGTCTTGGTGGTTTTTACATTCAAGGCAGAGCTATTTAGACAACAAGGAGCTACAGGCACAGTTTAATTCCCCTTTTCCCAGTGTTTATGACACCTGAGCTGTTTCTCACCCAGCTTTGCTGGAGCCCTGATTTCCCTGTGGCCATTCAGGTGAGAGATGCCCACACTTAGGCAAGACAGGCTTTTCCTTTTTTCCTTTTCCTTTATTTTCTTTGCTTGTTGCTCATTAAACTTTCATCCTCAGAAGCTGTTTCTGATTTAAAACCTGGCCCACGAGGAGGTTTAGGCTGGGCCAGGTGAGGAAAAGCTCAGCTCAGGTGGGAGAGGGAAGGTGCCCACCTGAGCTGGACTGCAGAACCACCTGCAGGACCTGCCTGCTGTGAAAATTAAAGATTGAGCCGAGGAAACAATCCTGGCTATTGAAAATCAGATTATTGTGTGCACTGGCAGGGCAGCCCTGGACACATGGACACTATTAGAGGCAGAAATCAAACACCAACATGTGTTAGGCTGAAGGAGCTCACTGCTGAGCAGGGCAGCTCTTGGGTTTATTTTTATATCAAAAGGTGAGCAAGATTTGCAGCTTTTTTAGGCTGCTCCAGTGCTGGTTACCTGGAATTCTGTGTGATTCTCACAAATTCCAGTCTAACAAATGCCAAATACAGTTGTCTGGTTTTTTTTCATGAAAAATCTGATGCATGAACCTGGGCTCACACAAAGCCCTGTCACTCTTTCAGTGTGTGGCAGGATAATTTAGATTTTTTTTTTTGCTTTTACTGTCCTTAAATGGGTGCACACCAGGACTCCCCAGACTGAGCCCAGCAGCACCACAGAGTGCAGAACAGAGCAGAGCTGCCAATCTCTCCCAGGACCATGAAATCCTGCAGACACTTCCTGAATTACTCAGGAAATGACAATTGTGGAAGTGCTGTGGGCAGAGCAGGGAGAAGCCCAGTCCCAGATCTGAATAATCCCAATCCCTGTGAGGGCAGGGATCCCTCCTGGCTGCCACCATCCCAGCAATATTTCACTTCCCCAGCCCTGCAGCAGCTCAGTCCCATCCCTGCAGCTCTCTGGGCTCTCCTTTGTGCTGGGAGGGTTTGGGCTCCATCCTGGCACAGACTCTGCAAAAAATCCCTGCTCTTATTGCACCATTGGGAAATTAGCCATTATTTATTATATATATTATATTATATATATAATATATATTATATTTTAATTATATATATATTTAATTATATATATTATATAATTATATATATTTTTAAACCCCACTTTATCAAATTTTGCTGCTTTTTTTTAAATTTATTTTTTTTTACCATAGCCCTGCAGTTAATCTATAATGATGTTAGTTTGGTTGAAGTTTTATCAAGGCAGTTGAGAGCACCCTGTGGATTTCTGAGCTCAATAAAATCTCAGTGCCCTGCAATTCTGTTTGACACAGAACTTCTTCATCCTGCAAACTCAACCTCAGCAATAAAATCTGGATGCTGCTTTTCTGACAGGGCAGGGATGGGTTGTTCTGTGCTAAAACACATTTTCTATGAAGTGTTCTGTCAGTGTGAGCACACTCTCCCCATCCTGGCATTCCTGGCACCTCAAGGATTAAGTTCCCATAAGCACAGATGAAATAATTTCTTCCAGGACTACATGCATGTGGTAATGTCATTGTTACACAACTCAGCTTTAAAATAACGACAGGAAGTGCTAAATAATCAAATTAATTCTTCCTTGCCTCCACCACTATTTTTGCTGATGATAAATTGAAAAGGTGAAAATATTTTTTAAAAATATGTAAAAAAAATAGATTATATTCTGTCCTAACACTGACATGACATCAAAAAGAATTTTGTTATCTCCCCTTCCCCATCCCCTGACCAGTTTCTGTCCCTGCTCTCACACAGCAAAATGTTCTTTAATTAATGTTCAGTGGCATGAGCTGAGCTTTGGAGCAGCAGCCCAGCCTTTCACAGCTCTGCAGGCTGATCAGAGTTTCCAGCCATCCCCACATCACTGAGTTTCCTTTGAACATTGCCTCACATCACTTCTCCCTTCCCCATCTCTCTCTCCAATGCCAGTAGAGGGCACTTGGATTTAATTTCTTGCACGGTTCAGGCTCTAAAACTATTCCAGCAGTTGCACTCACAGGTTTGTTTGGGTTTTTGTCCTGTGTCCCATTCATGGAAACGTGCAGGGAAAACCCAAACCCCAACCAGGCAATAATCCCAAAATGTGCAATCCCAAAATGTGCAATCCCACAATGTGAGATCCAAAATGTGCAATCCCAAAATGTGTGATCCCACAATGTGAGATCCCAAAATGTGTGATCCCAAAATGTGTGATCCCAAAATGTGCAATCCCACAATGTGAGATCCAAAATGTGAGATCCCAAATCAGGGTCAGGATGCAGGGAGGAGCTGGGGATGCTCTGCAGGGCTCTCCTCAGTGGTGCTGGATTCCTGGGGAGGATCTGTGTATGGGGGGAGGATAATGAGAGGCTCCTCTGAGATGTTTTCTGAGCAATTTCTGCACAGCTCTGGGTAAATAAACTTCTGCAGCCTCAGCAGAGCCAGCTCAGCACCCCCAGCCTTCCCTCTTCATCCTCTGCCTGTTTTCTGGGGATGTTCTGATGTTTTCCAGCATTTCCAGTTCAGGCTGCAGGTTGTGTCTGTTCAGGTTTGCTGTCCATCCTCCCCTCCCTGATGAAGAATAAAGCAAATTGAAATGGTTTAACCCCAATTCCTGGCCCAGAGAGCTCCTGTTTGGCACTGATGGGTCTCACTGGGGTTTCCTTTGGTGCCTTTGCTGTTAAAAGCTGATGTGGGGCAAACAAAAGCCAAGGAGGGCTGGGAAAGGGGAAATGAGAGACTGATCCTTGCAAAAACTGATGAGCTTAGGGCAAAAAAAAAAAAATAATGCAACCAAAACTAAAGATGTAACTGCACAGTGTGAGGAGAATGCTAAGCAAGCACCACAGAAGGGTTTTAAATTAAAAAGAGAGAGGAAAACTTAGAATAAATGCCTGATGTATATGAAAAGTTATATTCCCTGCTCCATTCTCCCTTTGTCTCTCAAATGCAGAAGAAACAAAAAGGTCAGGAGCGATTTGGTCGATACCATAACACGGAAGTGACTTTTTGTGCTGCTGTGAATGTGGTATTGTTCTTCTCTTGCTGTCCCCTTCAGAGTCAGAATGAAATTAAAACAATGCTGTGATGAGGGGGACAAAGCCCGTGCTGGAGAGGAAATGTGCTCACCTGAGAGCCTCACTCTGCTTTGAAGAAAAACTGCTGCTGGTGCTCACAGAAGCTGCTCAGGAAGCGTTTGCAGCCTGCCTGAGCCCTGCAAGCCCTGAGCTTTTTAAAATTCTCTCCAGCAGGAAAGCTGGGACCTTGTGGAAATGACTGAAGGGTTTTGTGCAAAACTGGAATTGTGTGGCTGGCTGACAATGGTACATGGTGAAGCAAAGGCAACTATTTGTGATTTAATGTGATTTACAGGCCATAAATGGATTTATTTCCATTTGTGCAGGCAGGTGTGTGCTTCCAGCTCAGGCAGCAGCCAGGGAGCTGCATGGGGCCATGGGAGATCCTTAATTACCTGGCTATGGATAGAGTTAATTAGGTATTGGTGCAATCATAGAACCAATCATGGCTCAATCATGTTATTAGAGGTATTGATGAGGGGTCAGAGGGGTAACTGGGAGCCTTGGGTTATCAATGTGGGGTTACTGGGGTAACTGGGAGCCTTGGGTTGTAAATGTGGGGTATACTGGGATCCTTGAGTTATTAATTTAAGATACACTGGGGTAACTGGGATCCTTGAGTTGTAAATGTTAGGTATACTGGGAACCTTGGGTTATTAATGAAAGACACACTGGGATAACTGGGATCCTTGAGCTATTCATGTAGGGTTACTGGGGTAACTGGGATCCTTACCTTGTTGTGTGTAACCCCAGCTGATTAACTCAGTGGAATCAGTGGCTTTTCAAAAGTTTTCTTCTCCTTCCCAAAGTCTTCACAGTCCCACCCTAAACTGCATCTTGAAAATTCATTTTCCAGCATTATTTCCAGTGCAAACTCACCTGAGTTTGAGAAGCACACTCTGCATCAGCAGTTATGTGCTCCCAGCAAAAAGCAAAACTTTTCATGTCCCACACTGGCCATAAATTGGAGAGGGGATTTCTTTCTAAAGCATCTTCTGCCCAGCAGGTCACACATCAGGGTTGTAATTTGAGGCTGTGGTTTGCAGGATCTCTGAGATTTCCTGAGACTGGAGATGGTGAAATGCTTCTAAACCTAATTTATATTTCAGTTTAGTAATGGAAAATGTGCATTTGGAGCTGTCCCTTTAGACAGAGGGATGTTCCCACTCTGCTGGGGCTCCTGGTACCAGTGTCAGCATTCTGGTTCAGGCAGGGATGAGTCAGGGATCCAGAACAAATTTTGTGTAAAATGAGGCAAATCTGCAGGTTCTTCACTGGTTCTGACAGGAGCATCACTGCTCTGAGATTTCTCTGCTGCTAAACAATAAAAGGCTCCAAACTTTGTTCTTCTTCCCTTTAAATGTCACTCAGTGTCTCACTTTACCATTTAATACTTCAATCAGTTGCACTTAGGCAGTTTAGATGAAAAATAATATTTTATGGAATCAGACAAAATAAAGCATTTGGAATTGACCACAGCCATCATGAATAATCTAATTTAACCCTTTTTTATTTAAAAATCACCTGATTCTAATTGATTTATTCCCAATGATTTGTCAAATAATTTGTGCAAACTGTGATTTTTCCACAGGCCCAGGAGCAGCTTCACATGGTTCAGATTTGTGTCACACGATCAGGCACGAGTCACATTCTGTTATTTGTGTTTCCTGTTTGATGACAGAAATAAGAGATTTGCAGGTCTGGCACATTATCTGATCTAGCATGCAAATCAGCCCCAGCTTCTGAGAGCTGAGCCAGGAGCACTTTCTCTGCTCCTGTCCCACCCTGAACCAGGCTGGCTTCAGGAGCTCCTCTGGAGCCGATTTCCCTCCTGGAGAACAACTCTGCACAAACCTTTCTTCTTTGGCTTAACTCTCCATCTCAGCAGTGGTTAATTTGATTTAACACATCAATTTCGTGTATCATGGGCCAGCTTCTTTGTCCCCCTGTGCAAAGCAGTTTGAGGATTCCATGGGAGCAGCTCCATGTACATTTGGGGGTTTTGCCACTAAATTCACAGCCCAGTGTGGAATCACAGAATGGCTTGGGTGGGAAGGGACCTTAAAGATCTGCTCACCCCACCCTGAACCTGTGACATTATTTGTACATGAAAATCAACTCCTAGAAAGT